>NC_056728.1:381921413-382221413 GCF_019279795.1 Protopterus annectens
GGCTCTGTGTGTTGTACCCAGCCATGTCATGTACACCACCCATTACACTTACTGGTGTCCACTGTAGAAGGCCTGCTGACACCACTACACCTATCAGCCATGTGGCACATGGACAAACACAACACAATCAGAATAGATAATGGTGACAACAATACAACATTGTTAATTGCAGCTATGATGCATCATGGCTGCACCGCTACACCTTCCAATATATTAGCATTTCACTTTGCTGCTGACAACATGCTACACAGCATTCCACTGCTACACTGTTGTACAGTCACCCTGTGCATCAGCACCATGTTAGCCTGTCCCTGCATCGATGTTATGGATGTCAGGAAGTGGCAAGTGTATGATCATATGCTTAGGGTGTGTTGTTGGTTTGCCAGAGGCCTAGACTGAGACATACAATTGACAACATGTGTGTGTGTGTGTGGGGGGGGGGGCTGAGTACTGTTATGGGCCAATGGTGATGTCATGTGTGCAGGTATGTGGTTGCCCTAGGTTTGTTGTTTATGTGTGTGTGTCTGCATCCACAGAGTTCCACCTTGTGGTTGCCTTATATGGGGATTTGTGAGACAGCTGCAGACTGTACCTGGCAGGGTTTGAAGTTCACCGTCTCTGGCCACGGACATGGGACCAGTGTCTGGCAGGGGTGCTACAGGCAGTATCAGGTACAAAGCCAGATGGAGTACTGTCTCCCGAGGTTGACAGACGTCCACTGGATCCAGGTCCCTCCTGGGACTGGCCAGGGCCATGTGCATGTGTTCTGCGATAACAGTCTGTGGACAGCACCCCCCCACAGTGCTGGGGCTGGTACTGCCACTACAGGAGCGGCTGTGACTGGTGGGACATCCACGGTGACCTCCAGCTGCTGGTGTTGCTGGCATACGTCCACGTGGCCATCGCAACCATTGCGCCCTGTCCTGACTCATGGACATGACATTGTGGATGAGATCCAATGTCTCACCCCACCGTCTATTCATGACCTTGGTGTAATTACGAATGGCACCTGCTGGGTCACTGATGCTGTCAGTTACAGAGGTGTGATGAGCCCTCTGCACCCTTAGACCCTGTCTGGTGTACTGTTCCATTCTTGCCTGTGCCTCCATGACAGCCTGGAACATGCGTGTGGTTGATATAGATGTGGCATGTCTGCCAGGTGCATGATGACCATCAGTGCTCCAATGAGCACCCCTGAACATCTGCCTATGTGATACCCTGCCAGACATCTGGCTATAGCTGCTATGTCCTGACACACGTGCCATAGATACCACACTGTTCTGGCCAATGCCAACCGTAGACTGTCCCTCAGCTAAGGACAAAAGTGATGAGGTATGTAGAGGCAGTGTGACTGTGTGCATGGATGGGGTGGATACTTGTGGGATGTCAACTGGTGGCCCAGCGGCAGCCCCTGATGACCCTGCCTGTGCCTCAACATACCTATCCTCATGGTCAATGTCTGTATCAGTGACAACAGATTCCCTGCGGGAGGAACCCAGCCCCACCTCACCACCTGTGAGGGGAAAACAGGGAACAGAATGTAAGACCTGTACATCACCGCTAAACAGTACATACACACACACACACACACACACACACACACACACACACACACACACACACACACACAGACGTGTGCAGACATGGCCATACACACAGACATACACACATGCAGTCGACATACATGGTAACCCATACACTCCACCAGACAGCACCTGCAGACAGCTCCAGCACCCCCATAACACACACAATAGCAGGTGATGGTGCAGTACAGTATCACACACAAACCTGTAATTACATACATGTCAGCATGCAGGACATGTGGTGCTCAACAGCATGCAGTGCAACTGTAGTCAATCCCTGTTACCAACATTATACATGGCTGTGATGCATGGCTTCTGTTAGTAGGTGATGGCCCTCCCCCTGGAACACACTGCACCCATGTCCAAAGCATTGCTGTGCATCTGTTCAGCACCCTGGCATGTACTGTGCACCATACCTCACAGGTGTACACACCATTGCAGGATGTGTATCTGTGTGTCAGTTGTGTTTCCACTGCTGCTCACAGCCTCTGTGTGTTTCTGGATTATATGTAGACATGTGTTTAGTGAATGCCTGATGTGTAATCACAGATGTCATTATCAGTGGTGCATGTATGAGTGATAGAATACCATTAGACCAACCACAGACACAATGTACTGTACCTATGGTAAGTGTAGAGACCATTATTGACCATTATTGAGCCCTGGCTGATGTTGTCTGTGGTACACATAGGTTCATAGGTGAGTACTGGTCTATTGGTCCTGGGGCCTACATAAACCTAGCCACAGGGGTCCCCAGCCATGCACCACCCAGTAATGTTATTCCCCTGTGCCCCTGTCAAGCTGTGATACAGACGTACTACCCAGATGAATTCCTCATTTCCCATCCAGTTGTCAAGTGTTTTTGTAAAGAGGGCCAATGAGTAGCATTGCCTGACATTAATGGGTAGTCCATTCCAGAGTGTGGGAATTCTCCAGGACAGGGCCCTATCCATCCAGTATGTTCTGTGTAATGTGTTGATGAGGTTAAGGACCCTGTAGCATGTGTTTGCAGAGGGAGTGGGATTTCTTTATGTGTAGCATGTTCAACTGCTCTGTGTATGACATAGCTGTGTATGACAGGCAGATGTCAGCTGTGCCTCAACAATGTGCACTGGAGTGTAGTCATAGTTGTCTGATATGATCTGTTTATTGCATGTGCTTGAGGCTGGTAATCCCATTAGTGAGGTGTGTGCTCTGTCAGTGAACATGTACAGCATGCATTATGGCTAGGTGTGTTAGATGTGTACATGGCCTACACCTTAGCTATGACATGCACAGTGAATTGCCAAGCATAACCTTAAACTATACTCACCGCATCTGGCTGCTGCCTTGCTGGTATCCCAGAGGTACCTACATTGCGATGAGATAGAGTTGATTTCAGTGGCCACAGCTGTGGCATTGCTACAGGGTGGCTGCAATATTACAGTAAAATAACAACTGAAGTCCACAGTACTAGAGATTATGCATAACTGCTTATCAGTACTACACAGCAACAGACTCCACATCTTACATATGCATGATCTACCTTACAGATGCATACACAACAGTGGTCTACTGATATGCCCTGGAACCTTACCTGCATGCTCCATGCCTGGTGAGTGAGTAGCACCCACCTCCAAGACTGTATATGTCTGTAGTGCTTGTAGGCAGACAGGTGCTACCAGGCTCATGAGCAGCTCCTCTACTCTGGTGAGGGGGGGATGGATGTTATGCCCCCCATTGCAAGGTGGTCACCCTGCACAGCAGTGGCATGGCAACGTACATGGCGGAGTAGGTCACTACAATGATGGCAGACCTACTCATACATACAGCTGTGCATTCCCACCTCATTCACCCTGTGGGCCACATCGTTCAACATGGCTGTCTGCTTATGCTGGTCCTGGCTTGTCCTTGAGAACAGCAGCTGGTAGTTCTGGATGATGCTGGTGAGTATTATGTCATCCTCAGCGGCACTGTAGGTGGGAATCCTCAGGTGTGCCATACTCTCTGAAAGACATAAAGATGGAAATATGTTTGAGCAACTCATATGGCACGTTTACCATAATACAATACACATATCAGTCTCCCACCACCATATAAGCTCAAACGTAATGTTCACACAACGCAAGTGGTATGCCCCCAGTATATCTACCATTGGGACATATATTGTATTGTACAACACTTTCTGCTATGTGTTTATAGATGTGCTCCTTGTGGGACAGTAGAGTTGCTGGGCTGTAACAGACTATTTCACCTGCATGCCATTGTCACTGCCACTGTGTTTTCACATATGCATGTGGTATGCTTGCTATGTGATTGCTACACATCTGCCATTCTGTGTTATTGGGGATATCTATGCATACTGTTGGACATGTTCTGGGATTATGTGGACTATTACAACCCACATATGTTCCATTGCATGTGGTATGCTTGCTATGTGATTGCTACACATCTGCCATTCTGTGTTATTGGGGATATCTATGCATGCTGTTGGACATGTTCTGGGATTATGTGGACTATTACAACCCACATATGTTCCATGACACTTATACAACAGTATGTGTAGGGGTGATTTGCCAACAGGAACACCACTCCCACCTAATGTGCACATGTTACCAGTCCACATCGCATCCGCCATGGAATCTCATTATCTACTGTTCTGGCACTACCTACATGTGGAACCACCTCAGAGGATGGTGTCCCCCATGGATCACACACAGACATATGTCTGTCACCCAGTTAGGCCCAGGGTCTTGTGCATAGGGAGCTCCACAGAGACATGGGGTGTGTGCTACATCATCTGGAAGCATGCAATACACATACTCAAGGTTCAACATGCATGTTCCTCCTGCTCAGCCCAAAGCCCAGGCACCTTTATGACCATGTAGATGCTGTCATGACTGTCCATGGGTGGGCACCATGTTCCCTTTGTTCCCATATGGGGGCTCAATGGCCTCCACATTCCAAATTCGACTACCCATCCACAGTGTTAAACCACCACATGTGTCATATACCAGCCCTGTATGCTGTCTTGTTTGTCACCCAACCAAACCTACATACCAATATGTTCCTAATACCCTTCACCAACATATATATCCCACCTTCTCAAACAATTGTGATGTGTTCCCAATATGGGGTACACACCACACTTCACACTCCATTTTGCAGCCATGTACCGGTGTGTAGATATGTTGTGTATTGATGTGTGATGTTCTCTCACACATGTCATGGCAGGGGACATGTATTGACATATGTGTATATATATATATATATATATATATATATATATATATATATATATATACTTGCATACCTATACGTGTCAGTATTATGTATATGTGTGCATGTGTCTGTTTGTATATATACACATATATATATATATATATATATATATATATAGACACACACACACACACACATATATATATATATATATATATATATATATATATATATGTGCATATATGTGTAGATATAATTATGTGTTGTTTATATACCTATATATATGTATAAGTGTCTGAGGTTCCATAGACATACACAGCTGTGAATATGTATCACACATATATGTATCTGTATGTGGGGTGCATACAAACATCTGGTCCACACTCTTGTAACTCTCTTTACTTCACAGCTGAACTGTTCTGTCTTGCTGCAACACAGGCAGGTGTCACATGTGAACACAGACTAACATTAGGAGGGTATATATGGTGACAGATTTTAGATAAGCATATTATACTGCTATGGCAGTTGGGCATGCTATGCTACACTTTAACATGACTGTCCTGCAGTTGGTGTGGTCTCACACCCATATGTCTATCATGGCAGTATTAATACAGCCGTTGGCCACAATAATGTACAGAACACAGATATCATGGGTCACAGCTTTGCCATTTACTGCTGATCTGCACAGTTGACAGGTATGTCCCACTGCCCACAGGGACTGACACTATTATCCAGAGCAGTTGTTGAGCAGAATATCATTACAGGAACAATTACTGATGGCACATAGAAATCCTTTCACATTATACATCTTATTATTCTATGCCATATACTACATGCAGGTAAATACATATCTGTTTCACATACCTTTTATTTTTTTTCCAATGTAACACAACCCTGAGCTTTGATACTTTTATTAATGTTGTTATTTTTTATTTATTTATTTTTTATTTTTCTCTCTCTCTCTCTCAGTCTCTCCAGTAGAGTGATCGGCTGGTTTGAATAGATTGCAGCATGCTTTAGTTGGTATTGCACATGATCAGGTGATGGCCTCTGTAGCAGTCAGTGTCCACCAGTTGCTAATTGCATTCAGCCTGCTGTGTAGTACTTCAAATAACCACTGTCATGGCAACCCTGTACTTTAAATTGCTGACTTCTGTGGGCGTTGTCCCTTCACCTTTCCAGTATGGATGACATCCTTCCTGTGTGTGGACATCAGTGTTACAGACATCAGGTAGTAATACCTCTTACAGCAGAACTTGCAGACACAGACCAAATACACATTTGGGTAAGGTTCCAGACCTACAGACAGCATGAGTAGTGTTGTTATCTGCATTGTATCTTGCTGGTCTTACAGGGTTTCTGTGTACATGGTACTTTTTCATGGAATGTTGTCTGTCTGCATAGCTCTCAATTGTGGGCCTATCCATAAGATACCAGGGGGATTGGCTGTTAGTTTTTTTCTGTGCACCACACAGGTATTCTCCCAGATATATCAGTGGCATTCTGTCTGTTGAGTGTTATCAGTACATGGCTACATCTATTTGTATTTCAACGTCATATTCCTGCATACAGGTATGCTGCAACAAATCTTGTAACACCAACAATTTCCAGGGTGTGTAACAGCAATAACACAAATATGGCCCTATGTTCCTGCCTCTGTCCTCCACATATATGCCAGTCTTTGTCCTGCTGTGATACAGAAAGGGGTTGTTAGGTAATGGCCTATCATTATTTACCGCTAGCATTACTGCTATCATCCCAATCATGTCATGGACTCCCACATCAACTGCTGGGCCAAGTCCAAATATATGGGGGCAACAGCTGGAGAACACATATGTGCCCTTGTACATTCCAGAGGTAAGTGTGCGGTGCACAGTGTTCTTTGTCCTTGTTTAGCCTTTTATTGGGGGGGGGGTTCAATGCCATTAACCTAGGCTATGACACCTTTTCAGGGATATAACTGTTAAGACGAGGGTCATTCAGTGTGATAGTGAGATGTTAGGTTAAGCAATGTTATGTACAAGATACTGTGACATTAACACAAGTGCTACTTTTCCCCCTAGGGCTTGACTACAGGGTGTAATTGGAGGCTGCTGAACTACATCTATAATTGCTGATTGTTACGTATCTTGAATGCAAATCATTTTTCTACTGTTTACTAATTGAAGGCCTTGGTCTGGACAGCATAGTATGGTATATATCCACATTGCTTGCATCTAATGTTTTGTGTGGCCCTTGCATTCATCACTGATTACATATTTCATACCTTATGTGGTGTAAGTACTGGCATATATTATTGTATAGTACACAAATAAAGGCTATCTGTGTATGCATACCTGTGTGTCGTGTCATGTCCTTTGAATTGTGGGTGGGTATATGTTTAATGTCAGTATTCTCATTTGTGGGAATGGTTGCCACACTACACATTTCACAGGTGGCTGTTAAAAGGCTTGTGGCTGAGGGATATACTTTGCACCCAGTACTTCCACACTACTTCTACATATGTATGACTTCTAATACCTTTTGTCTGTGTATATGTGTATGTGCCTATATATATCTCACATAGCTATATCAATATATATGTATATATATATATATATATATATATATATATATATATATATATATATATATACATCTATATATATATATATATATATATATATACAGACATATGAACATATGTATGTATCTATATACAATTGATGTTATATGATTATTTGTGAGTCATACATAAATATATATATCTAAATATAGCTGTCTATCTGTCTAAATTTACATATATATATATATATATATATATATATACATATATATATATATATATATATATATATATATATATATATATATATATATATATATATATATATATATATATATATATATATATCTGTCCATGTGTCCATGCATGTTCGGCTCATATTTTGGCCTGTACCTCATTCTCTTGGCAATCGACATGGATGATCACAGCATTGAAGTCAGTAACTAGTTTCAACACTTTTGTGTTTCAAACTTCATCTCCTTCTACATATGTGTTTTAATACATATAACTGTGTAACTAGCAATGTTTTAATTGTATTAGAGCATTAGTTGACATATATCCCTATTTGTACCCACAGTGTGGCATACTTTGTCCAAACTTCTTGCATTAACAGGTTGTGTGGTATGATATTAATACATTTCCTGTACTGTTGACTGATTGTGCTGGATGATATGTTTATGAAAACATCAGGTTATGTATATCTGCCATGGTTTAGCTGTAAATCACTTTGTGTATGGAGTGCAGGGTCCTGGTTCGAGCCTTGCAAAGACAGTTTATTTTGTTGCAGGGCAGAACAAGGGGTGTTCGATACAGAGTGATTAAGGAACTTTTAAGCAGTTGTAAGTGGGTTTGCGTGGGTTTGCGTGAGTTTGCGCGACTGTAAGCACTGCCAACCTCCGCTTATGTTTTCTTACAGTCAGTTAGCTTCTACTTTGCTTAATCTATGTAGGCAATGCTTACCCCTGCACAAATGCACTCAAATACACTTACTGCTGCTTAAAAGTGGTTAATGCCACTTACCCCAATGGTAATTTCTTTAAAAGAAAAGAAAAAGGGGTTGATAGGAAAGTGATGAAAAAAGGGGCACAAAGAGGGAAAGACAGTAGAGAAAATAGCTAGGCATGTGCAGGAAGTGTATAGGAAAGGTCCATAGCTGCCCATTTCTTCTACAGCAACAGCTGTGCATATGCACTAAATTTGCAGGTACATTTGGATCCCCAAACCCCTGGGAGAGGGGTGAGGACAACATATATTCATTGTGATGCCAATTAGACCAGATTACATCTGTCCAGTGGACATGTGTGCAAAATGGACACCTATGCATGGGGCGAGATTTTTTTGTGGGAACAGATTGCCCTTTTTTCAGGTGAGAGTGGGATGTTGGGGAGGGGTAGTAGGTATATTTGGGGAGGAAGGCTGGGTATGTTAACAGACAAGACAAACAAGACACATACATGGCCAGTAACACCTTGGATGGGGAGGGGTGTTTGGAAGTCACATGCCCATGAGCCCCCAACTGGAAACAATGGGACTGCGGTCCTCACCCATGGGCAGTCACCACTGCACCTTCATGGCCCCAAAGGTGGCTGTGCTGGGGGCTGTGTAAGAGGGGCAGGCTCACCCTCTAATAGCGCCACTCAGCCCTCAAGCTGGCATAGCCATTCTCGATACTCCAGATCGAGCTCCCTACACACTACTGCTCAGACCTGTTGATGGGTGACAGGTTCCCCTCTGCACCCACTCCGAGGGTGGTGAGCCCCATCCCCTGCAGCGATTCCACCCAAAGGTGGAGCAGGACCCATGGAGGAGGAGGTCCCAGGCTGGGCCTCAGATGTGCTAGTGCCTGGTGCCATGGTCAGCTGAGGTGGGACAGGTAGGTCCACTGAGACTGGCCTTCTCATACGAGCTATGTTGTCGCAGGTTTATGACAGATATGGGTTAGTAACAGTCAACAGCATTCAGAATTAGTTATAACAGCATGCATAGGTATTCCCATTAACCCAAAACACCAGATTTAACACAGTTGCAGAGCAAGCAGAATGCATGCATATATGGAACAACAGTGGCCATTACAAGAGCATGCAGGTTTCATTGATGGCAACAGGCCACCAATATGGGTGTATTTGAACATGGCACATGCATAGAAACAAATGTGAATATTTATTAACCATTAGGACATATGTCCCAACAAAGGTTTGGAGTGTACACATATCAGCTGAGGAGTGTCATTGGGTTATTTTGCACATATGGTAGGGGTGAGAGAGAGAGAGTTCAATTAACAACTAATATATCTTTGTAATTTCCACAACATTCTTAATCATTGCAGTGATCTTTCCCTTACATGTATTATTACACTACCCAATGGCCTTATATTGAACACTGGTATGTTTATAGATTATTATATATGTGACCTATGTCTTACATACAGGCATGACAAGATGCAGGTGTTAATGCAACATATGTTAAGAATTGCTGTCATACACTTTGGGTGAGTAGCTAGAATGACAGGTTTGTTTTCATATGCATTCTATGACTATGTACATGTTTAACTATCAGTTATATGTCATTAACTGCTGCCTATATTTCTTGGATCATCACACTAATTTGTCAGGGGGATTGGTTACCAGGCTGATGATATGGGCCATTTATCTGGACATGCTGGACAGATTGGAACAGTTGTGGGGTATGAATATGCATACAACTTTCAATTTGAACATTCTAGCAAATTCTGTACAGTTGTTGGGTGTAATTATGCATACAGCTTTCTATCTGAACATTGTAACAAAATCTGTACAGTTGTGGGGTATGAATATGCATACAACTTAGTAGCACTCCCAGGATTCAAACCCCTGCCGTGTGTGACAAAAAATTATAGTTAATATCACAGTACACTGTGCTATTAGGGAAATGATGTAAAGCATTCTATTGTTTTCTATCTAAGTCTCTCTCACTTGTATAATATGACTGACTTCTTGGCACTTCCAACATTGTTATACAGGACTTCATACACATTTTATCTACATACCACAGTGTGGGTGGCACTGCTTAAAATACAACAGTAGTATTTATAGTATGCAACAGTTCACCAACATATGACAGAGGAGTAAACAGAAGTACTCCAGGGGTTATACCTTTATTCACAGACTATTACACTTTTATTTCTACTGGAACAACACTTTCTAAGGCTCTTATATTTATTTGTTATGACAGTACATGCAGACTAATTACTAACCCGCCTCATGACACAGCCTTTGCAACCTAGCATCATGGGCTTATTGGTTCACAGCCCACTCATCTGCAGCTGTTGGAGAAATACAGTGATATTTAGCCATACCTATCCATAGTATACACAAGCTAGGCAATTCTTAACTACTTAGTAGAATGAGTACTTACTCAGTACTGAGATATTAGCCATCGGCCGGGACTCCTGGATCCACTGTTCCAGTACATCCCCCCCTGCCGCTTTAGGTCAGCATGGTGGTGCCTGACCTGCTCACCAGTCCGGGGGATACCTGTGGTACTGGTGAGGTCACGGGCAAGACTGTCCCAGGCCTCAGTTTTATACTGCGAGCCCTGGTACTGGCCCTGCAGTAGTCTTTCCTCATGGTGTTTTAGCAGGAGCCATACCATGATTTTTAACTGCTGAATGCCCCAGTGCTGCACTCTAAAATGAGTGCCTTCACCCACACTAGTGATTCTGCCTGCAGTCGGAAGCTACAACCAGTTATGGAACATATTCCTGCCTGTGTGGTTTAAATACGGCCAATTACCTGCACTTTTCCGTGATTGGCCAGGTTTGAAAATGCTAAGCTATGGGCACACCTGCTTACCTAAGGTTGGCAGTGCTTAAAGGGGTATACTGCTAGGCAGATTGGATTGGCTCCCCTACACATTGCTTACTCTTACTAAGTTGAGCTGTGCTCCGGTTAGCATTGCTTAATAGTTAATTAACACTATATTTGCCATTTGGCAGTGATTTATTATTCATTACAGGTTCTATATGTGTCTGGTATTCATGATTCTACACTTCTACTGCTTCTACACTTTATTACAATAACACCTCACATCTATGCTTACATCAGTACTCCAGTATACATATTTATGTTATGTAGCAGGTTATACCACTTCACACTGTACATAGATTCAGTTCACATGTTTGATTTGATTTTCCTGTGGTGAGGATTAGTTTGCTGATACCTCATTCATAGCTATTGTTATGATGTCTTAGTGGTTAACTACTGTGACTGTAGTGTATAGGGTCCTGAGTTCTAGCCTTGCAGAGGCAGTTTATTTTGTTGCAGGGCAGAACATGGGCCGTTGGGTACAGAGTGATTAAGGCACTTTAAAGCAGTTGTAAGCGGGTTTGCGTGGGTTTGCACAATGGTAAGCACTGCTAACCTCCAGTTATAGTTTCTTACTCTCTGTTAGCTTCTACTTTGCTTAATCTGTGTAGGCAATGCTTACCCGCACGCAGATGCACTTAAACACGCTTACTGGTGCTTATATATGCTTACTACTGCTTATTTATGCTTAAACCTGCTTACTAGTGCCTTATTCATTATGACACTGACACTTCACATGTATTTAATGCAGTACTCCAGTTCACATTTAAATGTTATTATGTAGGTTATACAGCAAAAAGATGTAAAAATATGTTCATATATGGATTTCACATGGAAGATGATATGTGCTCCAATGGGATTTGAACCAGGAATGCCTGTTCATTAGGCAGATGTTCTAACCACTACACTACTGCTGTGCTGCTTCATTTGCATATATATTCCTTGTTATTCTCCCTTTTCAGCTGCTTTAACCGTAGATAAGCGATGGACAAACCCAAGTACCTATGGTTAGCTGTACTCGGGGTTTTAAATAAAAATAAATAAAAGAGTTTCTTTGTTTTATTTATAGGTACTGTTGCTGTTGAACACATGGGGACTGTTGGTGGGGATATGCGGACACCTTTGAGCGGTCTCGCTCATTTATTTACTGTTTCTGCTGTTTTACTTTGCAGGGGCATGTTTATTCTGAGAGCTCTGCTCTCAGACCCACCCCCTGCATTCATCTACGCTCCATGTAGGATTAGGAGGTCAGGCAGCGTGCCTTCATTAATATGCATGGAGCACTGCCATCCTCCTCCTAAACTGCTGCTTCCATGCAGGACTAGATTAGTCCTGCAGAGAAGGTTAGTAAATCTGGGGGTATGTTCCTACGCATGTTCCCTAAAGGAACAATTGGTCTTACCAATGTAATATGTCCCACATAAAGTGCAAAAACTATAATATATCAAGTTCTTGGATGACCAATCTGCATAGAAACAGAAGTTTATAGAGTATGTATATATTTACATATGTTACAGTGCTCCAGTATGTATATATTTACATATGTTAAAGTGTCGAACAATACATGACATTCATACACATGTCACTCGGTTATCTGAGTGTCACACATCTACTCCCTAAAAGATAAAGTTGCTTGTGTTTAAGGCATCTGCCCAACTGATATCCAGTCTCTGGACATATTTACCATTAAAAATGAAAAGATTGTCGTAAAGATAGTAGGGGAAATGTTGGCAGTCTTAAAAGTCATAACAGCTGATGATTCATAAACAGAACATTCCAAGTATAAGCATATGATACTCTGTAGTACCGCAAATATTTAACAGTGGTGTTCCATAAGAATCAATGCTAGGATCCCTCTTTTTATCTCTCATTTTATTAATGACTTAATTAATGATCTTTCCCATCTTAAAACAGTTATGTGTGCTGATTGCACATACTGCATGCAAAGTGCTGTCAACAAGATAAGTTGATTTGTGCTTCTCACAAATACTTACAGTCACCACTGTGACTTACTGAACAACTTTAAATGGTTGCTCATAAACAGCAGAGCTACTCTTCTCCATAGTTCTCTTATTTTCATAGTCTTAGTACAAGACCTTGGTGCTCCATTAAAATGTAAACTACAAATAAGGCGAGACATTTACATGTTTATGACAACATTGAAGGGAGCAGATCTATCATCAGACCACATTTTAAAACCTCTATTGGTGAAAGAGTCTTCTTGAAAATAAGCCCTGCTGTTTGGAATGGGCTCTCTCCAGAAAAACAAAATGGAGCCCTTAAAAAAAAAAAGTAAAGGAACACCTTGCAAATGATGCAGTCTGCTCCTGCTTTCTTGACAATGGTTAAAATATATAATGTAAGTGCCATCACATACATATTCTCTGCTCGTTGTAAGGTTATGGACCTACCATGTGTGTTGTTAACTTTTCATCTGTTATGTTGTATTTCTTATTATTGTATACAGTACTATTACATATCACTACCTACATGTCTAGCTGCCATGTGGCTCTGGTCTTTACTGAAAAGGGTCTGTTAACCACCTAACTTACCCAGTTATCAAAAAGCAATACGTAAGTAAGTCAGTAAGTAACTAACTATATAAATAAATATGATTCTTATTTGTTTTTATATCTTTAATGGAAGCAAACTGAAAAATGAATGTTTCTTCACACATATGTTGTTAGAAGAGTAGGTGAATACAGTAGTGGGTAAAAGAACCTTTACTTCAGTTTCTGCAATGGAAATGGTGCCAGTTAGAAAAATAGTGCCAAGTGTACTATGGGACTGCCCCTGTTATGATTGAAATAGCTCCATTTATTTAATAATTTTAGCTTTATGTTCTATAAGAACACCCATGCATCTCCTCATGATTAAGTATTAATTTTTCAATTTTTTTATTGCACAAATAGAAAAAGAAATATAAAATAATATTTGGTAATATCTTACATTGAATAAAGGCTACTAAATGCTTTACTTTTCTGACAAATGTGTTTTTATCTAAAGAAACACAGTGTAGACCATTCTAAATATAGTGATTTCCCATAATTTGAATAAACACTGAAGATATGAATCCTTGGGGAATTTGAGAGTCATGATAACGCCTGTAGATGAAATTCTTATGGGATGTTAATCTAGAAAAGATAAATGTATTTATGGCCCTCCATGGAATAAAATAAAATACATTTCACCAAATATACTGGTGTATAACAAAAGTCTTTTAATACATGATGACACAAAGAAGATAATCCCTTTAGTTAGAACACTGACAAAGTGATCTAAGTATGCAAGAGGCCCTTTTTTATAGCAGAGCTATCATCTAATGGTAATCACTCATGATTGCAATGACACATGCATGCCATAGGATGCTCGACTGCTGGAATGCTCCTGCCATAGACGTGAAACAGTAACAAGGAGCATTGCTTTTCTTTCTTTTGCTATTTTATTCTCTTCGATATTAGAAATTTTAAAGATATGACACATTCAGAAAGAAGGTGAAACAATACATATATGTACTTGTGTTACTAATAATTCTCTGTCTAACCCTCTTTCTGAAACACTCAAATTGTTATTATTGTTGTTTCTCATTTTATAAAAGTGTGCTTTCAGCTAAACAATTTAGTTGTTACTATATAAATATGTATATATATATATATATATATATATATATATATATATATATATATATATATATATATATATATATATACCTATCTATCTGTATGTCTGTCTGTCTATCTATCTATTTATTTACAGAGAGAGAGCTGTATAACTATCTATGTACCTGCCTTTTTATGCGTACATTTTGTAAATCCACACAATGTTAGTTCCTCCAAATACTAAAAGTATTATTTCCATGCCCAGGTGATTTTAACTATAAACATGTGACCTTTCACTGTAAATGTTTTCTTTAAATATAGAAAGCAATTTTCTGTTGTTAAACCTCAGTTCATTAAATCGTAGCTACCTTTATCTTTGGTCTTAGCTGAAAAAGGTGCATGGATCCTGCCCACCAACCTGTTAACAATATTAAATAAATGCATACATAGGCTGTGTTTACGCAATGCATATATGTGATTTTTACCATGCAGTGTATGTAAAGGGATGTGTTTATCTATATTATCGTGTTTTAAGTGGGGAAATGCTAAAGGGTGCCTTTTTAATGGACAGTAGTGTTTCCCAAGATGGTGGAGGTGGTATATTCTTTTTATTTTTACCCCATTAACTGCCACCAGCTCCTCTCCTCATTTACCTGGTCTGCTAGATCCAGCTTAGTCCCCTAGCCTCTACTCCAGCTCATCCCACCCTATGTCTGGAGCTGGATAGTAGATCAAGAACACTGGTACAGCATCATACTGCTGCCAGGGAGTGTGCCCTGACACCCAGCACCCCACAACAACCTTGAGAGCGTCATTGCCTTAAGGAGGTACATGCATGCTTCCTCACATGTAGACCCTCATAAGTGGTGCATTGCTTATTTAGCATGGAGCTTACCAAAGTGGTACTGTGAGTGAGCCAAGGCATCTTCCCACCATCCAGGATGGGAAAACTGATATTAGCCACTCACTTCCATCACCCTGGGGTCCTTTTAGTACCTGTGTCTCTTACTGAACAGGGGTAATCTGGAGCACAGTAATTGCTTTAGCCTTTTGTGAAACAGGTCTGCCATGGGGTGCAATACATGCAATTTTTGATGAAAAAATTAAAAATGTAGTGACTTTATCAGATTCACATGTAGATATGTCAGACTCCCTGTGAGTTATCATTGTGAACAAAAATTAAAAAGCAGATGGTAGGAGGTCTGGAGGAAAAAAATGAGTGCACATAACAGTATGATACCTTTTAAATATGAAACAGATTCCTGACAACAGCAGAGCAACTAGAAGCAACATCCATATGGAAGTAGAGATATCCATTTTGTAAATGAAAGCACTCTGTAGAATGTACATTTATAGATGGAATCAGCTTAGAAGTGATACATCTGGAAGTACAGTGAAGGCATTTAAGTATGGACGGGGAAGGTGGTACTGTATCTGAGCTCATACCTATAGTAAAACAGTAAAAACAGGAGATTACTCCATACTAGAGTAAAAACAAAATTTGAACAATGCTATAATAAAGTGGTGTAGTATACAATATATCAGATGCAAGGGATTCTATTTATTCATATACCAGGGGTCTGCAACACAGGGCATAATATACAATGTATCAGTGAGCCATGTGAATGTATGCAGCATTACAACCTTAATATAGTAAACAGACTGTAGTCTTCACTTTAACCTCTCAAATATACTCAAATATGGAGAAAAGGTTATTAAATGAGGTAATATTTCTACACATAATATGGTCTATTTATTCTAACAGTAACCCATTACCAGACATACTGACTATGGCTTTTATGTCAAAGTTTCCTCGTGGTTGAAGAATTATCTGTCTAACAGGTCACTCACAGTTGTTGGATATATCCCTTTCTCAGAAACAGACTAGCTGTCTAGCACAGAAATCTGTTTTAGACCAAGTGTTTCTGCTCTTTTCCCATAGGATGTACTGCACATTGACATCACTTTGCACTCAGATGATGACCTAACCACTGTTCACAAATCAACAAATTCTCTACCATCAGTCTTGCAAAATGACTTTGTTTCAATATAGAACTGGCTTCCAACAAATGTTACTATTAATACAAACAAATATATTGATATGTATTTGGCATGCATGTTTCAGCCTTTTTATTGACCTCATCTGCACAGCATAGTTGGATAGTTTGGTCAGATAAAAAGGTTGAAACATACATGTTTACAGCTAGTGGGATTTGACTTTATTGACCTGAATATATAACCATAAGGATCTAAAAGTAAAAAAAAAAGTCATGGACATTCACTGACATTCAGAAACCATACCGCTGAAATATTTGATGTCCTTAAGGGGTCATTTCCATATATCCCATGCGCCTTCACTACAGGAGGTTTAAGGTATCACACAGTGAAAACTCTAGCTTGGCTGTTTTATTCTTGCAGTTTTTCTGAATGGTTTATCTGTGTGTCCTTTTTATCCTTTGGTTTGGTTGTTAGTTGGGATATTTTTAGAGGCACCTTAATCTTTATGGGTATCATTTGGGTTTAAGGACCCTATGTTTCTGAAGTATAATGAAGCTATGCACTTAGGTTTGTCTATGAGTCCTTTTTACTCTTTGGTTTGGATGTTAATTGGGATATTTTTGGAGGTACCTTAATGGGCATCAGCTGGGTTTAAGGACCATGTGTGTCTGAAGTATAATGAAGCTATGCACTTATACTGTGCTGAAAGTCAATAAAAAGGTCAACACATGCAAGCCTGCAGCTTGTGAGGTTCAGCTTTATTGGCCTGAATGTAACCATAAAGGCTTAAAAAGTAAAAAAAAAGACATGGATATTCAGAATCTATGTAGCTGATACACTTGTTATCCTTAAGGTTTGTTTGTATATATCCCATAATCCTTCACTACATGAGCTTTAAGGTATTACACAGTGAAATCTCTAGCTACACTAAGTCTTTCTTGAAATTCTTTTGTTAAGCAGTTCTACCAGAAATGCTTATTCCTGAATTTACAATTATATTTATGGGGCATGGGTATGGATTTTTCTATGCATTTGTTTAAGTAATGGTAAAAATGTAAGCGAATATGGCAGCATTCTTAGGTCCACTTATGGGGGGATTGTTAGGAATTTTGTGTTGGTCTTCAACAAACTGGAGTAGATTTGCCCTGGAGATGATCCTAGAGATAATCTCCTTTGGTGGTGGGGAGGCACCACTGGGCTTGACAGAGAAGATGACCATTTTTGGTTAGATTTAACAATGGATGATGAGATGTATGGTGGGGTACAGTGGGTGCTAGGTTTGGTAAGCAACAGGTCAAGGATATTAGAGCCTCTGGTAGTTTTACAATTGGTGCATTGGTATTAAGATTGGTATTAACAAAGTCTAAGTAAAGCTTTGCATATCGTTTGTTAGAGTTGTATGCGTGCCAGTCAATGGTTGGGTATTTGAAGTCCCCCCTAGGAAGAAGGTATTTGGTTTGATATTTAACCCCTCAATAGTATAATGGTCATTTCCACTATCTTTGGGAGCATTGATGGTGATCTGTAGCTAGCAATGAAGTAATAGATGGAGTTGGAAAGATGATTTGTATCTCTAGGAACTAGAAGTTAGGTTTGTGGCTAATTTGATGTGAGGTGATTGTGTTTTTGACAAATACAGATATCACACCACAGGTACCCAAGGGCCTGAAGGCATGATAGACACTAAACCCTGGTATAGAGGAAATCTCAAATCTATGTGTTGGTTACTGCACAGATGGTAATGTGTCTGAGTTGCAGGTGGGACTCACATTTGGCACCTTTCTGTTTATACTGCAAGCACTGAGTAGTGCCGCCATGATGCTGTCCAAATTTAGGTTTGAGATTGCTTTACAGGAATGTCCGGTAGATATATTCTGTCTAAAGAGGATGTATAGAGGCAGCAAATGCTTTTGCTAGTATATGGAAGCCCTGGTATGATAGGTAGAAGCCATCTCTGGTGAAACTGGAAGTCTTATCTGCCATCTCGGCTGTGGCTTCTATTCCCATACCACGTGACTGTATTGCTGACACTGCAGTACAGAATGGGGGGGGGGGGGCTGCACACTTGATTGAATCTTCCTTTTGATAAGATGTCAAACCAAGGTCCCATCTACTGAAATTGGTGGTAGCTCAGGTGGAAGTAAAAGATCCCACTTCACCTATCAAAAAGAGTAAGGGAAGTTCCCTCATACCCTGGCCAAATTTCCCCTAGTAGTATAAATGCCACCTGAGATCTAGCCTGAATAGAAACCACTAGCCTAGTAGAGCTAGCCTGGTCAACCAAGGATAAATAATTAAATAAAATAAATAAATAAAGACATACATACATACATACATACATACTTGCATACATACATACATCTCATCCCAGGTAGACACACTGGATCCCCTTAGAATGACACCAACTACTTAGCCAATTATTAAAGCTAATCGTCTTCTCTTAGTATCTAAGAATCATTATTGGTCAAAGCAAGATACTACTCAAGATCAGTCTTCCCTGCCTCTAACATGTACATAGCATGTTCTTTTAAGTCTCCCTGCAGGCCCCTCTGGGTGGCATGCCTCAAGTCATTCAATTCTACATGGGCCATCACTAAGTCATACTCATATTTGTCTGGTGTAAGGGAATTTAGGCACCCTTGTGCCATCATGGATCCTGGCAATGAACAAGTAGCTTACAGTAAGCATGTTCTTTTCCAGTCTGGTGAGTGTGGAGTCTGTTGTGAAATTATTATATTCAGTCCTTCTGCACATGACTGGACTGACTGTTGCAGTTAAACACTGAGTAAGTGGTATGGTGTTCCTTGAGTGAGACCAAAATGGATGTGGAATTGCTGAAAATGGTACTGGAGAGCAACTTCTGTTTGTTTTGTTGAATTACTATAAACACTTGACTGGTATGGAAGTGGGTTCTGCCACAGCCCAAGCTACGTCAACACTTTGATGTTGAACAGGTAATATAGATTTATAGATGGGTCAAATAAGTCACACTAGCTTATTTTACAGTAGCTATATCAAAGCATTGTTTTTCATTCAGCAAGGTGATCAAATGAATTTCAATATGATTGTTCAATAAAGTAATAATGCTTTTAACCTCTTTAAGTTTATGGCTACCTGTTTTATGTCATAGTGGAATATTTACATTGTGCAGATTTTATAGATTCAACTACTAGCAAGTTGGTCACAGTAATTCTTATAAGGAAAGCTGATGGCAATAATTACATATATTTTCACAATGTACATCCAATGACTATAAATAAAAATGTAGCAAAATCAGTTTATCGGGCACAGTTGACATCTATGGTGGTTGAAGTTGGAAGAACTAAAAAAAGTGTGCAAACGGAGCTTATTTCATGTTCTTGTAGATGAAACTGTAAAACGTGAATCCAAAGAGAGGGATGGTTTGCATGCATAGTAGGAATTTTTGCATAAAAATATGACAGAAACCTCAAGACCACTAAAGGAGTATCAGAAAAAATACAGGGTAGTATGTCTCAAGGATCACAGCCACCTAAAGTCCAAGTGCTAAGAAAATTAAGAAGATAATTCCATAAATTTAGAAAATTGCAAGGCAAAACTTAATGATATGTTTTGTAAGAAGCAATTACCCTGAGTTTCCTAATAAAATGCATTATGCTTTTTAGCACATCTTTGAAAGTTCAGGAAGGGAGACAGAGAATTACTGGGAAAAAAGAAAGAAAGTCGCTATGAACTTTAGAGCTAATTCACTAATAGTGTATCATTTCTAGGTGCACCTTTTAGGACAATGTAAGATTTCTGGAGCACCATGACTTCAATATCGCACACGAGATCTGTGCATCTGTTTTTGAGTCCTGTAGGTATTATGCTGTTAACACAACAAGACGGCAAGTACGGTGCATCAGAGAACTAATGCATTCTTTTAAATACTTAGAACAGTTGCAGTGCATTCTACAGGCACCACTAAAATGTAAAAATTTTGAATGAGTGACCCTTGAAGACAGAAAGGGGAGTCTAGATGTTTAATATTAAAGAAATACAATGGCAACTTATGCTGGGAGTGACTTTTCCTTAACATGCAAATTAATACCTGGAAAGATTATGTACTTTTACTGGGTGCTAATTACTGGTCACATTCTGGTTGATATTTCCAATGAGTTTTGATGTTTATTTAAAAAGTTATGATCACTCATAAAAGTTATGAATTTTTACACGTTTTGTTGTTTACAGTGGATGTTTTGCCTGATTGACCTACTGTTCTTCAAATGGAAACTGGATGAGAGTTTACCTCACCATGCACAATACAATCAACTTTTACTCCACTATCTTGATTTTTCCATTGACAATAGTGCATTTTTTAAGTATGCGCTGGAACTTATTCCTTTGTTTTGGGATAATTCTCCTTCTTCATGTTTGTGCAACCCTGGAGTTGATATATATATATATATATATATATATATATATATATATATATATATATATATATATATATATATATACACAGATTCACTTTATAATCCCAAAATCCTGAAATACAGAATTTCAGAATTTTGAGATCATAAAGCCGAAACCTGAAAATCCCAAAACGCCAGAAATGCTAATTTTAAAATTGCGAACAGTACACTAACCATTCACCACACACACACATACACACACCTTCCCCCAACAAACAAACACTAAAACCTACACTACATACAAGCCCCCCCCGCAACCCCCCATGTGGGGGGCTGCACACCCCACACGCCCCCTACTTAAATATACTAACTGCACGGTCGCACTACACAGATAAACACACAAAAACACCAACATACATTCCCCTCACACACACAGATCACAGTAACCACACACACTGACACACACTAAAGCCCCTAACCAAAACCCTTAAACATAAATGCTTACCTGAACTTCCAACTATCCCTTCACACAGCGCAACACCAGAAGCACTACTTCAAAATCTCCATACTTCGGGATTTTGAAATTCGCGCTTCTGTGGTTTCGGACTTTATAATATACATATATATATATATATATATATATATATAGAGAGAGAGAGAGAGAGAGAGGGCTACAGGGAATGTTAATTTTTTCATTGAACTGACTTTCCCAGCAATTATTCTTGGTAATGGTTCCTCATTGAGTTGTAACTTGAACAGTGATAAGCATTTTTGCCATACAGTATAAAATTACTTCTATTAAACATGCACTCTGTGTGTTTATTTTCATCTATTGAAGTCTTTACAGCAGACAGTGAATGAATGCACTTACATTTTTGCACTAAAATCCTATTTGAGTCGAGCTTTGTTATGTCTTATTTTTTTATTTAACAAAGTGATCAATTTCTTATTTGAATTTTGACTTTTACATCATCTCTCTCTGTCTGTCTACAGACCCCCCCCCCACACACACACATATATATAGATAGACATAGATATAATTTATGTACACACATTATATATATATATATATATATATATATATATATATATATATATATATATGTGTGTGTGTGTGTGTGTGTGTGTGTGTGTGTGTGTGTATGTGTGTATGTGTGTGTGTGTGTGTGTGTGTGTGTGTGTGATTATTTATCTGTATTTATAGCTATCTATCTATCTATCTATCTATCTATCTATCTATCTATCTATCTATCCATGTGTGTGTAACTATATCTACATCTATCTTCATGCTCACCAAATGATTATAAAAATCAGTTCATACCAAGATTATATATTCCCTGTTCCAAAGGAGGGATGGGCCTCCTTGAAATTTATTACATGTATAGATTTGTAATTGTGGGACTCCACATATATCTGCTGACCACACAAGACCCAAAAGTAGTGAAAGTTTTGAAACATGAGGAGAATAAATCTAAGATGACTTCTCTGCTTAATCTAGCAGAAGCATATTTGTGTCAATCAGGAATGGAAATAAAACCAGAAGTAGATACAAATCAGGCAGCAACTGAATGTGCCAAAAAAAAAAAGAGAAAGAATATAAGGTGAACGATCAGATGAGAAGGCAAGAAATGTGGAAAATGCATAAATATAGATGCAAATATAGAAAACTTCTGGAAAGAACCTCATACTGATCAGGAATGAATGCAAGAATGGTTAAGGAGAGGTGAATTCAAACCAAGAGATGAAAGGTTAATATTGGCAGCCCAAGAAAAGTGGGCTGCATACACACTGGTTTACAAAGTCCATTGAATATCTGGGAGAATATCTGGGAGAAGCAGACAAATGTAGGTTTTGTAAAACTGAATTGGAAACAGCCGCCCACCTCATTGCTCGTTGTGACATACTAATGGTGGAAGGACTGTATACTGAAAGGCATAATAAAGTGGCAAAACTATTGCACTGGAGATTGTGCAAACATTATGTTACTGAAGTGGCTGAAAAACACTGGAAACATGAGCCACAAAGCATCATAGAAAATTATGAAGTTTATATCACATGGGATTACCCATTACTAACAGTTCAAAAGATAGATGCTAGAAAAGTGGATATAGTGGTTCAAGAAAAGATGACAAAAGTAGCATTTGATCATTGAAATTACCACAACCAGTGACCACAGTGTCTTACATACAAAGAGACACAAGGTGATAAAATATCAGGATTTGCAGGCAGAAATAAGTGCAATGTGAAAAAAAGATACCCAGATAGTTCCAATAGTAGTAGGAGCAACGGGTCTTATAAAAACAAATCTACACTCATATCTAGATATGTTGCCAGTACATGTACCTTCATATGAACTGCAGAAGGAGTCATTACTGTGCACGTTGCAGGTGCTGCAAAGAGCACTTTTGGCTGACATCAAAGATTGAAACAATAATGATTTCATGAACTTTAATCATACTTTGACTTCGGAACGGGGTTCATTGCTGTCATGGTATTAGAAATTCAAAAGATTTGGAGAAATTAAAAGGAGTCCAAATGGAGAGATGATGAAATCATCAAGCAAATGACAATAGCATTGCTGGAATGGTATTCACCCTCAAGTCTGGGTGAGTAACTTCATGAGATGAACCCTGTTTTTACAACTCAATCATGGCAATATTACAAAACGGTAACAAAAGAAAGTCATATGGAACAAAGGATCATTTGTTCTTAAATTAAGTCATAATGGAGAATTATAAAAAGGGGAAGAATCTAAGTATGGCATGGACAGACTACATAAAAAGCATTTGACACTATCTCACATTTATGGATAAAAGAGTGCTTACAAAAGTATAAAATACACTTGACATTGACTAATAACATCACAGTGGTCATGAAACAGTGGCAAACCACTTTGTAGCTAAGCTATGATAAAGGACAGATTATTATCCCAGGGATACATTTCAAATTAAAATGGGAATATTCTAGTGTAACTCTTTGTCACCACTGCTCTTTTGTCTTGCCCTTAACCTCTGAAGCTCTCAACTTAGCAGATTGCATTATGGCTACAATTTAGCTCTCAGAAAATAACAACAAAACAACAAAGTGTAAAGATTTCTCATCTTCTGTTTTGTGGATGATTTAAAACTGTATAGTTCATCAGCTAAGGAACTGAAAGCACAACAGAAGTGGTCAAAACTTTCTCCAGTGATATAAAAATGCCATTTGGTACTGATAAATGTGCAAAAGCAAATTTAAAGCAGGAAAGCTGCAACACCAATAAAATAGCAATCTAGGACAGATATGTGATATAAAAGAACTTGAGCAAGGGAGAGTGTATAAATACTTGGGAATTAATGAAGGGTCTTCAGTTATACATGAACAAATACAAATAAAATTCAGTAATTTTAGAAGACTAAAACTAAGAATGAAAACAGCCCTGATATCTGGGAAAAAAGAACAAGCTATAAACCAGTTAGCTCTTCCTGTTTTAACTTACAGTTTTGGGATGATTGACTGACCCAAAAGTACTAGATCAGCTGGTCAGAAAAACAAGAAAAATGCTTCATGCTTATCAAATGCAGACCAAGATTAAATATTCAAAAAAAAAAAAACATAAGCAGATGTAAATTCAAATACGGCAAGACCAATGATAAAATAAACAGACTGCACCCGGAAAGGCTTTTTAGCCGAGGTGCTAGAGTGTTTGAGTGTTTAACTGTGCTTTGTGTGGGTAATAAATTTTATTATTTTTCAAGATTATATATTCCTCTTTCTAAAGGAAGTATGGACGTCTTCAACCCCTATATCAGTAGATGGGTTGCAAGCTGGTTTACAGATAAAAAACACAGTGTGAAAGTAGCTGACTCCAAGTCAGACTGCAGACCAGTCACAAGTGGAGTCCCACAGGGTTTGGTCCTGGGTCCTCTCCTGTTTGGTATCTACTTTTCTGAAGTCCAGGCCAATGCAAAGGGACTCTGGCTGACAAAGTTTGCAGACGATTGCAAGTTGGGAGCTATTATTAACTCCCCAAGTGATGCTAACATCCTACAGAAAGGCCTCACCAAGAACAACGACTGGTGTCAGATCCATGGCCTTAAGCTCAATGCCAAAAAATGTGTTGTAATCCCCTTTGGGAAAAACCCTCTTCCCATGAATTACCCCATCAATGGTAGTCCACTGAACACACAAGGCATTATAAGAGATCTGGGAACACAGGTTGACAGCAACCTCTCTTTTGACCACCACATTGCCACTGTGGTCAGAAAGTCCTTCTATGTGGCACATCTCATTACTAAGGGTTTTGCATCCAGGAAGAAAGAGGTCATTGTCTCCCTCTACTCTTCCCTCATTAGGCCATTCATCGAGTACAATGCCGTATTTGGCATGTACCTCACTAGACACCTGCAACAACTAGAGAGGTTGCAAAAGTACCTCACAAAGAGGATCCTAGGCCTTAAACACTTGTCTTATATGGACAGACTCAAAAATCTCCAACTATTCTCTGTCTCATATCATCTACTTAGAGGCGATCTCTGCTTGACTTCCAAAGCCATGTCTGACCCAGCTCTGTTAGAAATGTTACATCTGAAGAAATCCCAATCCCTCTGTATCACATGTTCCACAGACCTCAACCTCATTACCACAATCAACAGAACAAGCTGGAGGGGCCGGTTCATAACCCTGAGACTGCCCATGCTATGGAATAGACTTTCCATACATGTCAAACAGAGCACCTCACTGGCCCTCTTCAACAGAAATCTTGATGAGTGGATGGGAAATAGAAAATTCACCCTAGGGATCACTCCGGTGGCTCTACTCAACAGAGGTACTGGGAACTAAGGTCGGGTGGCACAATGCCAGGGTAATCCTATGGTGTAGGCTTGTAAAGGCTCCAGGGCCATTGTATAGATCATTGCAATCATAGGACTGCATACATATCTACCGACCTAACAAGATCCAAATATAGTGAAAGTTATAAAACATGAGCAGAACAAATTTATGATGACTGCTCTGCTGTTACTGATATATGTAACTCAATATGAATTGCAATTTTGAAATGATATAAATCTAAAAATAAAGTTCCTGAATTATTTCAGAGTTAGATCAATATAAGTTGAATCAGATACCACCACTGTTATTCCTTGTCATAATTGCTTAATTAACCATAAAATATTATTATTGATTACATTTTTTTGTTATTATGATTAAAAATAACTTGTTTATATACACATTCCATCAGCTAGTAGCATTAGGATTCAAACAGAAAAATAAAGAATTACAGATAAGTAATATGACTCAAGATCCAAATTTAGATTCCTCTAAATTCTCATAATCTTATATGATTCTTATATGATGTTATTAGCTAATTATGGTGCTGCAAAATGAAATCAACATTTTTTTCTAATTTATTTGTTATTTTTTTATCTAGTTTCACAATTATGGATTGCAGAGTATGCAATATTTAGGTAGTAAGACCATTTTATGAGAAGTATTCTTTCTTCAAAAATATGTAGTATTCTACTTTATGATTAATATTTCCATATTATATAAACAATTAAAATTAGTACTAATAATTTTATTTATAAAAAGCCAAATCACAATTCCTAAATAATCAAATGCTTGACTATCCTATTTGTTAAAAAAAACTCTTCCATTTTTCAATGAAATCAGATTTATTATAATTACATTTCATTGATGAAAAACTTGTAAATAAATTAAATTGATTAACAATTTCTTCAAATGAAATATTCAAATCCCTTAATGATAGTAACAAATCATCAGCAAATTATTGTATGTCTGAATGATTTTCTTTATGAATATTAAGTCCTTCTATTTTGACATTTAATCTAATACTATTTGCTAAAGGTTTAATGGCTAGGGCAAAAAGTAAGGGAGCTAGGGGGCATCAATTCTTAGTACCTTTATTACAATTAAACATTTGAGAAAGGAACATACCACTCTTAATAAAAGCTTTAGAACTATTATGTATCTTTTTGATTAGAGCTACAAAGTTTTCTGGAAATCCAAAAGCAAATTATGTTTTAAATAAATATTCCCAACTTACATCATCAAATGCCTGTTCTATGCCCAGGCTAATTAAAGCTATTTTTATTCAGATTTTTAGCTAGAACAATCATTTTTGCAATCATTTTAATATTGTTATAAATACAGTAGAGAGTTGATTATCCAAACTTATTGGGACCTAGGGTAGTTTGGATAATCAAACTGTTTGGATAATCAAGCATACATTGAACCAGATAAAAAACTGCAAAACACTTGTTGTTTCTGCATGCTTTTCAGTCATTCAGTGAGTCCAATGGACAATAAAGAATATTTTAACATATGAGCAGGCTACAAGATAAAAAAAACATGCACAAATGAATAAGTATAACATTTACATATTCAGACTTTAGGATTTTCCAACCCCAAAACTGTGGAAGGTTGTGTTCAGATAATTGACATTTCTGATAAATGATGTTCGGATAATTGACTCTCTACTTTATGTCCATTAGGAAAAAATGTTTGATCTTTATCAGTAAAACTACCTATTATTTCCCTTAGTTTTAAAGATGAAGTTTACATGATCTTGAAATCTGAATTTAATGATATTAGTTTATTTGATGAAACAGGTTCATTATTTTTGCTGTTTAGGGTAGGAGATATTAAAGAACATTTCTAAGATAAAGGAACTGTATTTAAATTTTGAACAGAAGTAAATGTTGCACTTCATAGATTAATAACCTTCTGTTGGAAAATGTTATAAATTTCTGTATAGAAACTATCCAAACCTAGATCCTTTCCCAGTTTACTATCTTTAATTGCATCGTTAATTCCCTTACATTATATAAGTGCAGAAATATTAGATATTTGATCATCTTTAAGTTTAAAGAGTATTTTTTTCCTAAATAAGATTTTGATTTATTTTCATATGTTAGAATACTTTTATTATTATTAAATTATTCATGAACAATTTTAAAGATGGAAAGCATTTCATCAACATCTGAAATTATTTTATTTGTAAGGTATTTACAATATTGTTAATTTGAGTTTTTCTATTTAAGGTTTTACATTTTACTTCTATTAACTAGTCTATGCATGCTTTAGGTCATTTAATAACTCTAAAGTTAACATTTTCTAAAGCTAGTTTAGTTTTATGTTCCAAGATATTCTAATATTGTGCTGTTAAAGCTTTTATAATTTTGATATTTTTGTGTGCCTTCCTTGGTGCTCTAATCTAACTTTATAAAGGTTCTCTTGAATATCTAATAATTCTTTATTCTATTCTTTCATTTTCTGTAAGACAATTGTAAGGCAATAATAAAGAGGAAGAATGTGTTGGAAGGTGTGGTCAGTGGGCTTTTGCTATGACTCTGTTATTGCCAGAATGTCAAGGTTATGCTGATTTGTGAAGGCATTACTTTGGTCATACTTGTGTTTCTCTCTGTAAGCATTACGAAGGCCACAAGACACAGATGTCCCCCCTGATTGTAGCAGGAATTAGAGATCAACAAAAATCACAAAAATTGATAGGCCAAAAAAAGGGCCATAAAGACAATACAGTGGACTATTGAGGATTAGAAAAAAATATGTATTGTTACTATTATGCAAGAAGCAAAATATAATTATATATATAATTTATATATTTTATATTGAAAGGTATAAAAAAGAAATATGGACATGGAAAAGAAAGATGGATCTGATATGGTGCAATGTTTATGCAAAGGAGAAAGATAATTTACTCAATACAAAAAGGCAGCCTCAAAGACATTTGAAGAAAAATACAGGTAAAAGCATCCAGATATGTAAAATTTCACAATAAAAATATAAAATCACAAAGAAGGATTGTAGAACAGAAGATTAGTGAAGTAGAAGTTAAAAAAATAGAAGTTGAAGTTATGGAATACCTGAGAAGTTTAGAATTTAGTGTAAAAAGTCTAACACAGGTTATATTACAGCATGATGGAACAATGAGTCCCCCAAGTAAGGAGAAACAAGAGAAGCAGGAGACATCTGAAGAAGAAATATGGACATGGGGAAGAGAAAGATATTTAATATGGTGCAATATTTATGCAAAAGAGAAAGCAAAACTAATCAATGCAAACAGAGCAGCACCATAGATATTTGAAGAGAAATACAGACAAAGGCATCCAAATATGGAAAATTTTTTAATAAAAAAAAATAAGAAAACAAAGAGAAAAAGTAGAAAAGAGGACTAGTAATGGAGAAGTTAAAGAAATAGAAACTGAGATTATGGATTACCTGTGAAGTGAAGGATTTATGTAGAAAACCTAACATTGATAACATCACAGCAGGATAGAGCAATGGATCCACAAATTAAGGAGAAACCAGTGGAATGGGAAACATCTAATCAGTTAAGATATTAAGATACTTTGGAGTCTTACACAGGACACCAATAGAAAAGTTCAGCTGAAATTGCACAGCAAGAGAAGGAACAGGCAACTGTGGCAACTCTGACATAGTCAGTGTTGTAGAATGACTGTCCAGTGAGTTCCCATATGAAAGAGCAATGATTTACACAGGATGAAACTGAAGAGAATGTGGCACAGGAAGATGCTGTGGAACTTTCTATAGAATGTCCACAGGAAATGGAAAACTAAGAATGTGCCCTCAGTTTACAAGAAAATGATCTATGAGAAGAGTGGCTTGATTTAATAGAGAGATGGACAGACATATTAAGATTGATGAAAGAAATAGACTACAGAAAGTCAATAAGACCCCAAAGTTAGAAGTTTGATTAAACAAATGAACACAGTAATTAGGACTGGTCATAGAGATATATGATATATAACAGAAGTAAATAGGAAATATTACTGTGTAGCTAAATAAATAACAGATAAAGTCTTAGCACAAAACACAATGCAGTAAGGGAAAGGAAGGGAAGAAATCAAATACCATCATAGAAGTATCAAGTAGAGAAAACTATAAATCAATTAAGACAAAAGGTGTCACTGTAAGAAGAGTATAGAAGAGGGAACAGATCAATAAAAATACTCAGAAAATTAGATGTGATAGAAGCAATGCAAAGTATCAGGACAGATCAAGATCTATTGTGTACTATTGCAAATAATAAACAAAAAATAACAGCACAGGCAGAAAAACTTAGACGGTATGCATATAAATATAAAGAAAAAGTATAAAATAAGGAATTTATTGATGACCCAAAATGTTTTATAAAGAATTTGGAAACAAGGCAAAAGAAATTGAATCACAATGAAAAAAAGAAGAAATAGATGGATTTTAGAGAAATATCTAAGAAGATTGTATGGACCATAACAAAGATGCTAAATGGATAGAAAAAGTAAAAGAAAGAATAAGAAGTTCAAATGTACAGGATATGAAATGGGATGAAGTAATGGCCAAAGAGATTGAAACAAAGTTAATAAAAGCAACTAAATGCAAAACCCCAGGCCCAGATATAGTACGTAACTTCTGGCTAAAAGTATTAAAAGTATTTACATCTTTAAACATTAACATCTGCCACGACCCAATGTAAGCACCTTTTATTCTCCTTAAATCACTAATTAAGTTTATTTTCTCACTCATCTCTTTTCACACAACTCCAGGCATGATAGCCAATGCCAATTGCTTTTTAGCAATTAAGATACATAATTTTCTCTGGTAAATACTTGATTGCTTTATATAAATATTGTATTTTTGTTGTATCATGTAAGCTCTCTATTTTGTTTTTATTCATACTCTATTAACAGATTTGTTATTTTGATCTTTGTACTATCTCTCATATATGTATGCAATGTAAAAGTAAAACATTTTAACTGCGATATTTTTTCATGTAACTGTTTTTTTTTAGCTTTTCTCCTTGGGTCTCCACTGAAAATGGGGCTCAAGCCCAGTTGGACCAACCCGGTTAACAAATGTCATTAGGTTCATAGGTTCATAGTTATGTACTAAGCTGATGGCCCTGGGGCCTTTACAAGCCTAGACATAGGCCACAGTGGCAATGTGGTGATCAAAAGAGAGGTTCCTGTCAACCTGTGTTCCCAGATCTCTTATAATGCCTGTGTTCTGTGTTCAGTGGACTGCCATCAATGTGGTAATTCATGGGAAGTGTTTTTTTCCCTAAAGGGGATGATGACACATTTTTTGGCATTGAGCTTAAGGCCATGTTTCTGACACCAGTTGTTGGTCTCAGTGAGGCCATTCTGTAAGATGTCAACATCACTTGGGGAGTTAATAATAGCTCACAACTTGCAATCATCTGCAAACTTTATCAGCCAGAGTCCCTTCTTGTTGGTCTGGACTTCAGAGAAGTAGATACCAAACAGGAGAGGACCCAGGACTAATCAGCAGTCTGACTTGGAGTCACCTATTGACATTGTAGGTTCTAGCTGTGAGCCAGTTTGCAACCCACCTAGTGATATAGGGGTTGATGCCTAGCTTAGTGAGTTTTTCCATCATTCCTGAGTGGAGAATGGCATCAAATGCCTTGGCCAGATCAAGGTAGGCTGTATGAACCACCTTGCCTTCATCCACAGCTCTGGTGACTGACTCAAAGAAGTCGACCAAGTTGAGCAGGCATGATCTACCCTTCATAAAAACAAAATGTGTGGGATCCAGAGTTTGGAGATTCCCTATATCCTTGTTTATTAAATCCATGATGATTTGTTCCATAGCTTTGCATATCAGACTCATCAGGCTAATGGGGCAATAGTTCCCAGGGTCTGTAGTCGCTCCTCCTTTGTGGAGAGGGATGACTGTAGCAGTGCACCATTTGGTAGGGACAAAGCCTGAGGTGAGGATATGATAAAACAGGGCACACAGGTGCGGTACCAGTTCACTCTATAGTTCATGTAGAGCACAGCCAGGGATATTGTCAGTTCCCATATAAGTTGTATTATTGGCCTTGGACAGTGCTGTTTTAACCTGTGCAGCAGTAATATTGGATGCCTGGCAATCTACTGGTATTGTGATTAGTCCTTTGGGGGGGGGGGTAAAGTTGGCACTGAATCTGTCGGCCAGTATATTGACAATAACTGCTGACTAGGTATAGGAGGTACCATTGTGCAGCAGATCAGAGCAAATCTGTGTATTTCCATGGAGATTCTTTACATAACTATAGAAGGCCTTATGGTTGTCTTTACTATCTGCTACAATTCTGTTTTCATAGCTAGCTTTAGAGGATTTGATGAGGCATCTCAGCATTTTGTTGAGGCTGATAAGGGAGTTTTTCCAGTCTTGGGACTTCACCTTATTCTGCATCAGTTTACACCTTCTGACCACCAGATGCTTACAAACAGTCCTGGATACAGCAAGTCTGTATCTGGACCAGACTAGTTACAGGAAAGGTGGGAAAAGAACAAACACAGGCTTTTAAACCAGAAAGTTGAAAGAGATGGAAAAACTGCCCAAACTGCCAATAACCTACAATTGCTGGGTCGGAAACCACTCCTCTTGTGGTAGCTAGGCTACCTAGTGCTTACCACACCCACTGACAAGCTAGAAGGCTTCCTCCAACACAGAAAGGCTTGGGGGGTGGCTCAGAAGCTTACAAACAGTCCTGGATACAGCAACTCTGTATCTGGACTAGACTAGTTTCAGGAAAGGCAGGAAACAAGCGCAAATGCTGGCTTTTAAACCAGAAAAGTGGAAAGAGATGGAAATAACTGCCCAACTGGCCAATAACTACAATTTTTGGGTCAGAAACCATTCCTCTTGTGGTAGATAGGCTACTTAGTGCTTACCACTCCCACTGATAAGCTAGAAGGCTTCCCTGCATCACAGAAAGGCTTGGGGAGTTCAGAAGCATACAAGCATTCTTGGATACAGCAAATATGTATCTGGACTAGAATAGTTACAGGAAAGGTGGGAAACAAGTGCAAATGTGGCCTTTTAAATCAGAAAATTGAAAGAGATGGAAAAAAAAATGACTAAACAGCCAATAAACTACAGTTCCTGGGCCAAAAAAACACTCCTCATGTGGTAGATAGGCTACCTAGTGCTTACCACTCCCACTGATAAGCTAGAAGGCTTCCCTTCAACATAGAAAGGTTTTTTTTTTTTTGGGGGGGGGGGCTCAGCAGCTTAAAACAGTCCTGGATACTGCAAATCTCTATCTTGACTAAACTAGTTACATGAAAGGCAGGAAAGGCAGGAAACAAGCTTAGAATTTTTTTTAAGAAAAACACCTAAAACAGCACTAAAACAATTCAAGTGCATTGCAAGCTAACACACTTGAGTATGTAGCAATATTAAAGCAAATACAGTTTAAATAATGCAATTTATTCAAACTGTATTCTGAACTGAATTCAATTATTGTTTTATTCAACTCTGAACAGTTAAAAAGTGCCAAAAGATATACCTGTCAGCTGAGAAGCACACTCAGAACACAAGGAGATTCTATAAAATTTTTTATTTTTAGTAAACTGGAAAGTGATATAACAGGACCAGAAGATAATTCAAGGTTAAGAACCTAAGTGGGTTGGCCTTCTCGAAATTTCTCTCTGTATTATGTAGAATGAGCTAATGACACTAGACTGGAAGGAGTGCCCCAGATCAAATTTACAGTATGAGCAGGCAAAAGCAAAGTCACAAAGTATAGGGTATAACTCTAGCCATTAAACCACTAAATTAAAGTTTTAAGCAGATAAAGGAGCAAGGGGACACTCGAGAATGCTTTTAACTGCAAACAAATCAGTTATATGATACCTGACTAGAACACAGAAACCTCACAAAAATGTATATAAAAGCACAGATAGAGCACTCACAAACAGAAAATACAACTCTCAGTATGAAAAAGCAGTAACAGTGCAATTAGAGTAATGAAACAGTATCTAGCAATGAAAAATACAGTTAAAACAGTATAAAACAGTACATAAATGCAGTGAAACAGTAAAAAAAAGCTTTATAACAGTGCAAAATGTAGTAGATTAGCTGTATAGCACAATTATAATGTTAAAGAAGTGTGATTCAGTGAAATAAATGTAAGAAATAACTTATTCTGCTCTTATATATTATTTATATAAATAAATAAATGAAGATTTTAGTTATGAGTAAGAACTATTTGTATGCACACCAAGAACAGACATCATCCTGGTTAACAAGAGGAAAAACGATGTTCTTTCTTAAAACCGAACTTGCAAGCTACCCTAAAAACTATAGACCAATAACTTGCCTTTCAACAATGTCTAAACTATATACTGGAAGTAATGCCAACAGAATTTACAGTCATTTAGAAGAAAACCCAATCATGGCAATCGAACAAACGGGTAACAAAAGAAAGTCATATGGGACAAAGGAACATTTGCTGTTATATAAAGTCATAATGGCGAACAGTAAAAAGGATCTAAGTTTGGCATTGATAGACTACAAAAAAGCATTTCACATTATCCCACATTCATGGACAAAAGAGTACGTAAAAATATATAGATATACCCTACACTGACTGATTATATTACAGCGACCATAAAACATTGGCAAACCACTTTGCATTTAAGACTTGATAAAGGATAAAGGACAAATTATTATTCCAGGGATAAAAATTAAAAGAGGGATATTCCCGGGTGACTCTTTGTCACCACTGCTCTTTTGTCTTGCCCTTAACCCATTAAGCTGTCTGATTAACAGACTAGGTTACGGCTACAGTTTGGCTCTCAGAAAACAACAAAGTATAAAGGCTTCTCATCTTCTTTTTGTAGATGATTTAAAAGTGTATAGTTCATCAGATGAAGACTGAAAGCACAACTGCAAGTGATCAAAACTTTTTCAGATGATATAAGAATGCCATTTGGCCTTGATGAATCTGAAAAAAGCAACCTTTAAAACAGGAAAGCTGCAGCACCAAAAAAAATCACTTTGATACATGAATGTGATATAAAAGAACTTGAGCAAGAGAGAGTGTGTAAATATTTGGGAACTGATGATGGATCAACAATAAATCATGAACATCTAGGTCCTTAGGATTTTCCTCTCTCTTCCCCCCTTGGCTGACCTGGTGTGACTTAGTTTGAACTCTACATTTACCCACAAAACGGAGTCTACAGGACTGCAATTGGTCACCATAATAAAATCAGTTTCTATCAGCATTTAAGCAGATTGAACTCTACATTTACCTACAAAACGGAGTCTATAGGACTGCAATTGGCCACCATAACAAAATCAGTTTCTCTCAGCATTTAAGCAGAGTAGGCTGCACACAAAAAGCATTTGTTAAGCTTTCACTTACAGTGCTGTGTAATTAAGCAGGTCACCATTTTGGGCAGCCGTAGGGCTCTTTTTTCTACTTGAGTGTTTGCCTCCTTCCCCTGTAACTTAAGTAAACTGACTCTTACATTAAGAGCTATAATACTTACCTTATAGCTTTAGGACACCTTAGGAAACCTTGTAAACTGCAATAGCCTGACATTTGAACTAGTAACCTTTGTAAAAATTCCCAAAATTGTGTACTGTTGGTCTGTCTTTCCTGTTAAACATAAGTGAAATTACAGTGCTGAGTGCAAATAACATTAAAGTGCTGAGTGCAGATTTTAAGCCCTTACATTCAACTTACCTCTGGTGTGGTGTCTTGAGTCAATCAGGGTATTCCCTGTAACCACTCCTACTGCCTTGTATTTTCCCCCACCCCCTCTCTTTCCTCAAACAGATTAAACTGCTACAATTCAGTACAGGCATCATTTTCAAATCTAGGTGATTTGGATTTCCCTCTCTCTTCCCCCCTTGGCTGACCTGGTGTGACTTAATGTAAGTTTCTTCACTGTATGGATCTTTTACTGTTTTTTGTGTAACTGAATGACCTGCTGCTAAATTCTGATTCTGCACAGAGTGCTCTATTTTTTTGCAGAGGCTCTATAAATAGCTAGTGACGTTACTGAATTTCTGTGGTAATATTTATGTTTAAACTGGACCTGTACCTAGAGAAAGTGTATAATCAGAGCTCCTACTTGCTGCATGTGTTTTTAATGTTTAAATTGCACACACACATTGAAGAAGTGCTTTTATGACTTGAATAACTTGGGCTAGCTATACCTGAAGTGCTTTTACTGGCAATTTTCCAGTTATACAATTGTGAACAATTGATTTAGTTTTACTGGTATATATTTAAAATCAGGCAAGTGTTTATTTACTGCATTGCTCTCTTGCTTAGGTTTCTTAGCTATAAATCTTAGTTCATTCTGAAGTGTGCTACTTTACCCCCCCAAACCTCAAACCTTTCTGAATATATTATTATAAAATAATGCCTGTTGTAGCCTTCATGCTTACCCTAGAATCTCTGCTTTTCTCTTTTCCGAGTTGAACTCTACATTTACCTACAAAACGGAGTCTACAGGACTGCAATTGGTCACAATAACAAAATCAGTTTCTCTCACCATTTAAGCAGAGTAGGTTGCACACAAAAAGCATTTGTTAAGCTTTCACTTACAGTGCTGTGTAATTAAGCAGGTCACCATTTTGGTCAGCCATAGGGCTCTTTTTTCTACTTGAGTGTTTACCTCCTTCCCCTGTAACTTAAGTAAACAGACTCTTACATTAAGAGCTATAATACTTACCTTATAGCTTTAGGGCACCTTAGGAAACCTTGTAAACTGCAATAGCCCCGCTACATTCGCCCTCGCTACGCTCAGGCTCTCTTTGCTCCCCTCCCTGCCCCCAATTTCCTCCTGCCCCCAGTACCTCTAAATTTAAAGCTTTCATCTGGGATAATTCCTCCCACCCCCATTATTCTACCTACATTTTAATAGCACCTATTAGTTTTCATCTGGCATTGTCCCATCCCCCTTCCAGTACCTTTACCTCACCACTCTATCTTCTGGTGTTGCATCACCAGGTAAAACAGTTCCTTAACTCACTAGCTGAATCACAAATAATGATATACTCCTTTTTACTACCCCTCTTGTTTGCACCATACCTCCTTATCTTGTATGAAAACCAGTTTCTCACGGGATTTCAGGTCCCGAAAGGCCATACTATCACCCCAGCTGTAAATCCTCCCACCTTCAACCATATTTACAGCACCAGGTCCTATCCAACATCTTGTTCAGTCTATCAACATCTCAACCCCAGGCACATTAGCTCTAGATCCAAACACTACCACAAACTAATAAACAAATTCCTGAAGTTCATCATCAAGTATAGACTTAACCTAATACTTGGTGGTGATATTCACCACAACCCTGGCCCATCCACTTCAGATACACATACCCCCTCTACTTGCAATCTAAGCTACAATCCTGCAATTAATAGGCCAACTAACTTTCTCCTAGCCTGTCATCTCAATATTAGAAGCATTAATAACAAGGTACATGAATTGCATGCACTTCTGGACATCCACTCCCCTGAGGTTCTCTGTTTATCTGAAACCCGGTTAAAACCTAACACTACAAACAATGAAGTGTTACCACCTGGGTACAGCATACACAGGCTGGATCATGCTTCCAAGAAGGGGGGTGAGGTAGCTGTATTCTATAAATCTGAGTTGAATGCCACCATGGATGTAATACACCCAACTCAGATTAATGACTCAGAGATTCTTGCCACCAAATTGCAACTTAATAAAAAGAAATGCATTAATATCAGCTGTATGTACATTCCCCCAGGTAACAATATATCTACACTTGAAGATATCCTGCACTGGCTATCATGTCACTACCTCCAAAAAACCCTACTACTTGGGGACTTTAACATAGACTGGGGCACCTATTCATCAGAATCCCCAACCACCCATATTAACCTGCATGCATTTACACAAATCATATCCACCCCTACCAGGATAGGTAAACCCAACCAAAAAGAAAGCATACTTGACTGGGTACTCATAAATAGTCACCCCCAACTGTACACCTCTGGTACCCTCCCTGATGGCCTAAGCAATCACCTTTTCACATATGTAATTAAGCACAAAGCCACTAATTCCCAACAACCCTTACTCAGAAAGGTTAGAAACAATAAAAACTTTGACCCTACCAAATTCCAACAAGAACTAAACTCATGTAATTGGTCTATTCTAAAACACCTCCCCTTAGAGGAAGCAGTAGCATACTTTAACAACAAATTCCTTGAGATCCTTGATTTGCATACACCTGTTCGTTCAAAGAGAACAAAGGCAAAAACTGTGCCATGGCTTTCTAAAGAGTCTAAACTCAAAATTACACTTAGAAACAAAGCATGGCTTTATGGCGTTCTTCTAAAGACCCCCAAGATCACATTAAATACAGGCAATCCAGGAATGAAACTAAACAATCCATTTTGCAAGACAAAAAAACAATACTACTGTAATTTACAGACAGTAAATCAAAATAACCCTGAAAAGTTTTGGGCAGGTTTAAATAATCTACTACATCCTGAACAAACTTCAACCCCAATCCCTGCTGCTACTATTGATAAAACCCCTGAAGATGTTTCTGACCATTTTAACTGATTCTTTACTGAGGCAATTCAAGCCCTAGCTAGCCAACTACCTCCTAGCTCCCCTGGTCCTGAAAGTACCACCCCTAGAAACCTACACACGTTCATCTTCCAACCAGTTGCCACTTCACTTGATCAAAAAATTAAGACCCACTACACTTTCTGCTGATTAACTCCCTGCCAAGTACCTACAAAAATCAGCTGATGCTATTGCTTACCCTGTCTCAATACTAATCAATTGAACCATAGTAGAAGCTAAAATTCCCACCATCTGGAAAATATCCTATATAATCCCACATCACAAAGGAGGCAGCTCCACTGAATTCTCCAATTATAGGCCACTAGATATACTCTCTCCTCTTGCAAAGATTATGGAAAAATGTATTCATAGACAACTCATGCATCACCTAATCCAGAATCACCTTATGGCAGACACTCAGCATGGCTTCCGTCCTCATCACAGCACTACTTCAGCCCTCCTAGCCTTAACCAACACCATAAACCATAATTGCAACAATAATTATATATTCTCAGCCCTCTTCTTGGATCTTTCCAAGGCATTTGATATGGCTGATGACTAACTTTTAATCCAAACCCTGCAAACATTCTGTCTAGATACTAGAGTTTTTCAATGGTTTCAATCTTAACTGAATGGTTGACAGCAAGCTGTCCTCTGGCAGAACAAACTCTCTAATCTTCTACCTAACACCCTTGGAGTACCACAAGGCTCTATACTATGGCACTTGCTGTTCTCCATCTTCATGAACAACCTTTATACTGTCATCCCAAAAGTCAGCTGTATCCAATATGCTGATGACTCTACTCTGATTTGCTTGGCCACATCTCCAATAGAGTTATGGTCAGCTACCCAGACCACCTTTAATACAAAAGAATACTGGCTTTCTGAATGTCGTCTGATCCTAAATCCCAAAAAAACGAAAATGCTGTTATTTTCACCAACACGTTAAACAAGACTGTCCTTAACAAACTCTCAATTTGCTACAACCACATTGCCAGGTTTGCCACTGGGCTGCCTTTTAGGACACATCATTGCATCAATCTAAATCAGCTTGGGTGGCTTGAACTACCCAGCCTAATCCAGTATAACCAACTGATTATGGCCTATAAAATCCTCTATAATCTGGACAATACTCCTGCACTTAAGAATATTATCACCCCCTATAACAATCCTAGACCATTTTGATCCTCTAACAAACTAATAATTCAGACTAGCAAAATTAATAACACAGCCGGTGACCCTCTCTTTGCAAACTCTGTAAGTAGACCCTGGAACTCTCTTCCAGATGATATTACCTTACTTTCTACCTTAGGTCAATTTAAAACTAGACTCAAACAACATTTGGCACTTAACTGGCTATGTCAATGTATTAAGCCTGGCTAACTCTCTCTAGAATGTGTAAAAATCTGTTAACCAGTTTACTGTGTAATTTAATTTAATCCTGTCTTACGCTTGGGATTAACTCTAACCTGTGAAACTTGTTTAACTTGCTTACTAATGTAATCACTGTATCTAGTCTGTTTGTAATATATAATGCTGGTATTATGTAATGTTGTATCTGCTTACCCTTGGAGCTTTTTTCCCCGGGCCTCCGCTGAAAATGAACATGCATCCAGTCGGACTAAACTGGTCAACAAATGTAAAATAAAATAAATAAATAAAATAGTAAGGAATATTAAGAAGACTAAAATTAATATTGAAAACACCACTGACATCTAAGAACAAAGTCCAAGATATAAATCAATTTGCCCTTCGTGTCCTAACTTACAGTTTTGGAGTTTTGACTGACAGGCCTCAAAAGAATTTGGATTGGCTAGAAAGGAAAACAAGAAGGAATGCTTCATGCTCAAATGATTTATAAAATAAGACTGTATGCCAAGATATTCCACATTCTGAAGGAGGTATGGGCCTCCTTGAAAATGATCATATGTACAGATCTGCAGCTGTAGGAATGCATACATATCTGCTGACTTCACAAGACCCAAGCATAGTGAACATTTTAAAATATTTGGAGAATAAGTCTAAGATGACTTCCCTTCTTAGTTTAGCAGGAGTATACTGGTGTCAAGTGGGAATGGAAATCAAAACAGAAGTAGATGAAAATCAGGCAGCAACTGAATGTGCCAAAAAGAAAAGAAAAAATATAAGGTGAAGGATCAGATGAGAAGGCAAGAAATGTGGAAAATGCATAAATATAGTTGCAATTATAGAAAATTCTTGGAGCAACCTCATGTTGACCAGGACCAAATGTAGGACTGGTTAAGGAAAGGTGAATTTAAACCAAAAGATGAAAGATTAATATTGGCGGCCCAAGACAGTGGACTGTGAACACTTTGGTTTACAAAGTCATTGAACATGTGAGAAAACCAAACAAATGTAGGTTTTGTAAAACAGAATTGCAAAGAGTAGCACATCTTCTTGCTGGTTGTGATATTCTTAATGGCAGAAGGACTGTATAGTGAAAGGCATAATAATGTGGCAAGACTGTTGCACTGAGGATTGTGCAAACATTATAATATTGAAGTAGCTGAAAAACACTGGAAACATAAGCCACAAAGCATTATAGAAAATGATGAAGATTATAACACATGGGATCACCTATTACCAACAGTTCAAACAATAATGCAAGAAAACCAGATATAGTAGTCCATGAAAAGAAAACAAAAGTAGCATTGGTCATTGAAATTGCTACATCCAGTGACTACAGTGTCTTATGTACAAAGAGACACAAAGACATGAAATACCAGGACATGCACCCAGAAACAAGAGCAATGTGGAAGAAGGATACCCAAACAGTTCCAATAGCAGTAGGAGCAGTGGGTCTTATAAGAAAGAATTTACAATAGTACTTAATGTTACCGAAACATGTAACTGACAAATTGTAGGAGCCATTACTGGGCACATTGCAGGTGCTGCAAAGAGCTCTTCTGGCTAACATCAAAGATTGAAACAACAGTAATTTCATAAGCTTTTATTATACTTAGGAATGATGTCCATTCCTGTCATGTTATTAGAAACCCAAAAGACTTGGAGAAATTGAAAAAAAGAGAAGGCATGAGAGATGGTGTGAAATGAACTGGGGATGATCTGAGGGTCTGGGTTGCATTCAATGTTATCAACTAGAAGAGCTGCAATTATATATGTGGTTGCTTGAAAAATTGTTTTGTAATTGAAAGTTAAGATACAATAAGTTTTTTTTTTTTTTTGTTAGAAAGTACATTAAGATGTTGAACTAGGTGAAATCTGAAACCCATGTGCTGTAAACCACCTTGAAATGATAGCAGTAAATCTAATTCTTACTTAGATGACTTACAAGTGATTCTAAGATGGCTGCCACCTCTGGACAAACATATATTCAAGTTAGTGATTTAAATAAAACAAAACAGCAGAGGTGTAGCTTGCCATTTCTGTGCCCAGTGCTGTCCACTTCTCGTGGTTAGGGGTCACCACAGTAGATCACCTGTCTGCAAATGACTGGCATTGGAGTTTTACAGAGTTGAGTTGCCAGCCCGGCACCCAACCTTCCACAGAAGGAACACACACACATATGCACTCACACCTAGGGCTAATTTAGAGTCTACCTACAGCATGTCTTTGGGAGGAAACCGGAGCAAACCCACGCGACCACATGGAGGACATGCAAACTCTGCACATAAGGCACCCCAGCCAAGGATCGAACCAGGGAACCTCTTGCTGTAAGGCAACAACACTAACCACTGCATCACCATGGCCACCCACCCAGTGCTGTCCCCTGCTCTGGAAAAAAAGGTTTTTCTTCTTTTAAACTATAGCAAGCAGTTGCTACAATTTCATCATATATGTAGTGCTAGGGAGCTCACATTTGACTAAAATGCAATACCATCATTTACTCCTACATGCTGGTATGCACTGCAGAGTGATCAGGATTGCCCACTCCTGTCCTTTAACACTTTGGCCCCAGGGCAGCTGTCTTTTTCACCCCACCCTATCTACACTACTACAAAACAGCATTAAACAAAACAGAGCAGCTCAACATGGCTAAAGTACAGACAGCAATATCAGGCAAGTTAGTATTACTTGAGACTGAATAAAATGGTATAAAAAAGATTACATGCAATGTAGAAACAGTACAGAATGAATAAATCAGTAAAATGTTTAATGGAAAATGCAAAAAAAAAACCATTCATAATGGCTAGAATAGCTAGGCAACTCAAATGCAATCAATGAAAAACAACTTTCTTTTCTGGCTTTTTTTACTCTTTTCAGATAAGCAGCTTGTTAAACAGTGAGGTTATGTGTCTGAGCTCTCTGTACACTCTTTAGAAAGAAAAAGTCTGAGCTGGACCTCACACAGTAAATACAACAAAAGAAAATAAAAGAACCAAAAATGCTCATATAAAGAAGACTGCATTCCCTGTACAAGCAGATTTACGCAAGGCTATGACTTAAAAAAATCATTAAACAAAATAGAACAGCTCTGAATGCTAAATATTCAACCAACAATATCAGACAAGGCAGTTTTACCTGCATCAATATCATAGGATTTAAGTTGTATAACTTCTTGAAGGTGAAATATGCCTTGATTATTATACATGGGACTCAGTCTGGCTGAAATTGTAGACAGCAAACTTTCTTGCCAGCTTGCACTGAGTTTTGATGTACTACAAAAAGGAGTGAGTCTGAATGATAAAGATGGAGTCTGTAAGCAGAAAAATAGTAAAAATCAACAATCTGTGAAAAATTTACTATACTACAGAGTGTTTTTTTTTGGGGGGGGGGAGATGAATTGTTAGTGCAAAACAAGAAGGAGAAACATGATATAGCAAAGAAGGAATTGGTGAATGAAAATGGAAGAAGGGAGTTAGTTACAAAGCAGGAGGGTAAAGAATGTTAGAAAAAATTATAGAGAAAGGGGACAGAAAAGATGAAGCAGAATTATCCAAATGATTAATTTAAGGCTGTGAATTAAAACAGACACTGTGTGGTTCAGAGAATTATAATAACTTTAAAATGAAAGCCTTTTGCAAATGAGTGCACACAATTATTAGAAAAGCTGTAAATGTCATACAGATAACTGCATTATGCCCTGATAGTTGAAAATTTCATAAAGTTAGCTCTACTAATGTTATGTGATCATGTAAACAAGACAAGAGGGAACTTCTGTGAAGATTGAGTTTTATAGATAACAAAAATAGTGTGTATTTTATTTAAATATGCATTTGTCACAAGATGGATTCTGAGCACTTTTCAGTATGCTTATGATGAATTCTTTTCTTGTCAATTATAAAAATAACACTAGCATGATAAAGTGTAGGAAGTTCTGTTCTTTGTACAAGGTTATGTTATGGAATTCAGAATACATGGCTAACATGGAAATTCATAAACATAGAGTCAGGAGGTTTTAGTAGCAGAAATAATGCTGCATTATTCATTTTTAATTGGTTAGGGTTGTTTTATGTGTGACAATATGAGGTATTGCTAGCTATGCCAAGAGAAGTAGGGCAGTGGATGTGTAACATATGCATAGCTAGCTGGAGTTTTATAAAGAATTATATGTCATTTGTATATCAAACTGATTTGTCCAGATGATTGTGTTAAAAAATTTATTTGTAAAGTTGCCCGTGTTAAAAATGAACCAACAGTGGGTCCTACTGGACAGAAAGAAATACACCTGCATGTCAGATTGTATTGTAACTGTGGAAACTGATATATTGTAATAGAAGATACTGGAAGAGAAGACGTTAATCATAGTCCGACTAACTTTGAAAAATAGTCTGAAATTAAATGACCTGGTAGGTCATAAAGATTGTATCTCCCAGGTCACAATGCAGCTAAAGACAAAAGTCTATACTAGCAAGCCTTCTGTATTGTCCTTTGGGGTGAACTAATTGCTACCCTGGAAAGGTGAAAGTGCGAAATTGTTTTATGGCTTTCAGAGGCTGCAACAGATCTTAGCACAGCTCTAGGTTTGTAAGGTAACACACCTGTGCTAAATCCTGACAAAGTCTAGTAAACGGGGTAGTATGGGAACCAGAAGTCAGATAACCAGATGTATGCAATGTCATTCTGTAATCCAGGACCAAAATTATATTTTAATGCTAGATGAGACTGATGTCTCAGAGCAGTCTATTTTTAGAACCTGACAAAGAAGGTCATCTCACCTGCTTCATCTTGCCTTGTAAGTAACCACAGAATAGTAATTCTTTAGATCAGTCAGGAAAAATATAGTGAGATTTGTTAAGTGCAGTTTTTTTGTATCTGTGTGAATCTATTCACCTGTGTTATGAGAAAGTTTCCTCTGTTTAAAACTCTGGTGTATATTGTAAATAGATATTTAGTATTTTCACATTCTTTTGTTATGTATTGTTAAATATATTTCAACTTTTCATTGTGGCTGGTCCTTTATGGAATATTTTAATCTTTGAGAGTACTTATAGTTATTTAGTAAATCTGTGCTGCTCTTTCCCAGGTGTGAGTGCGTGTGTGTGTGTGTGTGTGTGTGTGTGTGTGTGTGTGTGTGTGTGTGTGTGTGTGTGTGTGTGAATCAAATCTCAAAGAATGTGTTTGTCAGCTATTTGGAGCAGAGACGTAGAGCACTGGTTTCACAGAGAGGGTGTTGGAGAACTTGGCTTGGACACTCAGCTGAGGACTCAGTACTACAAGTGTGCCAGTGGGGAGTCTTACTGGGGGCCTAGAGTGAGAGATAGGAAACTCAGACCCCAGGCTGAGTATGTTCCCTGTGTGCTCTTAAGGGAAATTGTGCTTGATACAGAGAGCTGCATCTGGAAATACTATTTTTGCTCCATGTGAATGTCCCTCTCCAGTGTCAGTGGTGAGGATTCAGGCTCCTTGATTACTGGTCCAGTGAAGAGGATGTCACATATTGCTGAGCAGTGGTAGGGATATTAATTAAACTTCTGTAGCCTGTAGGCCATTGTCACTGAAGGTGGGTGTACTCTCAGCAGCCAGAAGGTAAACATACTGAATTTCATTTTCACAACATTAATTTTTTTTATTAGTTTAGTTTAGTCAGGGAAAGGAGTCAAAGATGTTAGCAGAGGAATATGGCAAGCTGACAAAGAACCAGTTGGCAAAGGTGCGAGAAGCCAAAGGACTAGTGCATGCCAACCTGACTAAAGAGGAAAAGACTTCAGCCATAGTCGCAGCTCAGACAAGCAACCAGGAGGATAACCAAGCTGGTGATAGGAATTTGCATTCCTCAGAAACACGGCAGTTCATCTTTCCCTCAGAGGACTTAAAAAACTGTCTGGAGTTAAAGAGACTTGAAATGGAGGCCAAACATTTGGAATTATAATCAGCAGACTGTAGCAGGGAAATATATGGAATTATAATCAGCAGATAGACTACAGCATTTGGAGGCCGAAAAAAAGGAGAAACAGCACCAACATGAGAGGGAGATGCTGACTCGTCTTTGGAGTTATGGAGGTAATGGGGAAGGGAATAGCTGAACCCCAGAAGCAATAAAGCTCAGTACATTTTTTACACAGTTTACAGATGGTGATACTTTTGAGAGTTTTATTCATATATATGAAAGAGTATGTAAACAATATAATGTTGACCAAGGGCTCTTGGTACAGTTCCTGACCACCTTACTGCATGGTAAAACTGTAACTACTGTAGCTAAATTGTCTGATATTGATTGTTTAAACTATGCTAGAGTAAAACAATGTTTACTAGAATGTTTTAAGTTAACACCTGAAGCTTACAGAAAAAAGTTTTGTGAACGTAGATGCAAGGTAGATGAAAGTGTATGCAATTATATTGCTGAGTTTAGCACTTATTTTCACACATGGGTGAGTGGATGTCAGGTCACCAGTTTTGAAGGGCTGAAAGACCTTTTGGTGAGTGAACAAGCCCTTAGACCTTTGCTTAAGGACATAAGAAACTGGTTGGCAGACAGAGAGTGTAACTCTGCAGATGACTTTGGGAGAAGAGGGTATATCTACTTAGCAAGCAGGGCATCACTGCACAAGAAGGGGGCACCCAGTGCTGCACATGGATATAAGGAAACCCATGATAGGCAGCCTAAACCACCACAAAAGTGTCCATCAGTAACAGAGGAAGCCACTAGTTTAGGTTCATGGCCAGGATCAAGTGTTCGATGTTTTAAATGCAACCATTGGGACCATGTATCATATAGATGCCCATAGAGGCAAGGTGGGGAACAAAAGGTGGGGTGCCAGCAATTGTGAATAACAGTATGCCATTGGTAAGTTGTCCGGAGAGAATAGGAGTACCAAACTATAACTGGAGTTTATATCCTATCTTAGTGGATGGAAAACAGGCTACTGCTAAGACAGATACAGCTTCTGACATAACCATTTTGAAGCCTGCCGTGATTAAAGAAGAGCAGTAGCTGCTTGGGCAGTCCACTCCAGTCAGAGCTTTAGGAGGGACCCCATTCCAAATGCCTTTGACCAGTGTTCACCTTGACTGGAATGGTAGAAAGGGAAGCAAGCAAGAAGGCGTGTTTGATGATATCTTTGCAGATGTCTTGATAGAGAATGAGTTTGATAATGCAGCACCTTGTGTGCATGCAGTTACACTCAGTCAGGCTCGGAGACAAGCATGTGGGTCTGGTAGCCTGGAGGAGACCCAGACAGACCACACACCTGATGCCAGGGCTAGTGGAGTGGCTATTTCAGGGAGGGAGCTACCCTGTAGCAGCGAGCATGAAGGTGAGCCAAAACTGCTGATAGGTACTGATGTTCCCTTGGATAGACTGACTGCAAGGGTAGTGATGAGTGTTAGTACCCAGGCTGACAAGGAGGTACCTCTGTCAGAGGATGCCAGGTTTCCTATGGAAAGGGAGCTGGGAATGGTCACAAAGATAGAGTTCAGACAGGCTGAGCTCTTGGAACCTACATTACGAGGATTGAGGGAGGTAGCTAAGGAGGCACCTGATTCTCAAAGAAAAGGGGAGTCTGTATACTGGAACAAAGGGTTACGGTATAGAGTGTAGACCCCTGAGAAAGAGCTAGAGGGTGAGGTAATATAGCAGTTGGTACTGCCTACAGCCTACCATCTGGCATTTCTAGCCATAGCCCATGACATTTCTTTTGTAGGTCATATGGACATAAAGTACCTTATCATCTGGGAAAAGGTTAGCAGAGCAAGTAAATCTGTGCTAGCCTTACCCAGGTGTGTGTGTGTGTGTGTGTGTGTGTGTGTGTGTGTGTGTGTGTGTGTGTGTGTGTGTGTGTGTGTGTGTGTGTGTGTGTATGTGTGCTTGTGCGAATCAAATCTCAAAGAGTGTGTTTGTCAGATACATGAAGCAGGGACACAGAACACTGGTTTCATAGAGAGGGTGCTGGAGGACTTGGCTTGGAAACTTAGCTGAAAACTCAGTACTACAGCTGAATCAGTAGGGAGTCTAACTGGGGATCTGGAGGGAGACAGATAGAGAAAGCCAAACCTCGAGTGGAGTGTGTTCCCTGTTTGCTCTTAAGCAAAATTGTGCTTGATGCAGAGAGCTGCATCTGGAAATACTGAGTTTAACTATGTGTATTCCAAGTGAGCATCCTTCTCCTGTGTCAGTGGTAAGGATTCAGGGTCCTTGGTTACTGGCCCAGAGATGGGATGTCACATATTGGTGAGTAGTGGTGTAGATATAAATTGAACTTCTGTAGCCTGTAGGCAGTTGTCACTGAAGGTGTGTGCATTCTCAGCGGCCACAGGGTGAACATTTAAGGTTTCATTTCACAACAGTTTTTATTTATTTATTTATTTATTTATTGTTAGTTTAGTTTAGTCAGGGAAAGCAGGTAAAGATGTCAGCAGAGGAGTCTGGCAAGCTGACAAAGAACCAGTTGGCCAAGGTGTGCAACGCTAAAGGACTGGTGCATGACAACCTGACTAAAAAGAAAATTATTTCTGCATTAGTTGCAGCTCAAACCAGCAACCAGGAGGAAAATGAGTTTGGTGATGGGGATTTGTAACCAGCTAGTTCATGAGAGAATCTGGTTAAAATCATGATTTGTAGTAGCAAATAAGTATACAGATTTCATACCAAACAATTTTCTATGGCTGATGAAGGAATATATGATGATACATAAGAATAAAAATATAAGTTCCAAATACATTACTTATACATTAAAAATTTTCCAAAATCTTATTAACAGCAATCCTGATATTAAAGCATGGTCATTTATTTTATATCCAGTAGCGTACACACAAGGTAATATAATAACATTCAATATGGAAGTAGTCAACATGCTTAAAGAAAAGGGATTAATATATTGACATCAATTGCTAAATTCTGGAAAACCTCTGACAATAGACCAGATTAAACAGAAATTAAATATGGAAGATAGTTTGTGGTTACATGTACAAGAATTAAGACAGTATATATTAAGCAAACAAGAAACAATGCAACCATCAATAAGACAAAATGTTCCTAACCTTATAGAACATATAATATTACTAACGAATCAACCCATTACTGGAAAGGGATACTTATCATCTATTTATAAAACAAACAAGAAAATAAAAATGCATAATAATGACAAAATATGGAATTATTATAGATCAGTTAATGGACATGAGCCAAATGACAGAGATAAAAAACTAATTCTTCTCTCTCCAAAGCAGACATCACTTTCATTACACTGGAGACTTTTCACATGGCAATTCATACACAGATCTTATGTAACCCCTCATAAAATGGAACTTATGTTTAAGAAAAATATTGGCTGCTGGAGATGTGATTTATCAATAAAAGCAGACTGGCAACATATGTTCTACGAATGCCATTTGATTAAACCATATTGGGATAAAATAAATTATTTTCTGCAAATGGTATTCAATGATAAATTCCAGATTTCCAAATCTATTATTTTGATTAATGCACCTGTACCCGACTGTGTGCCAAGAACAAAATATGTAATCTTATGGACTCTCCTAGCTATTGCAAGGAAGAACATTACATCAAACTGGAAATCCAAAGCTTCTCCAACTTTTAAGCAATTCATGAATATGGTGTCAGCAGTATCGCAATTGGAAACGAACACTATTAAAGGAAGAACTGAAAGAACTACATCATTATACGTAGCATGGCAAAATGTAAGTGAAATACTGGAAAATAATGACTGCAGCAGATTATAATCAGGAAACAATTGTATAGAAAGTCAATTATACGTCAACTATAGACACCCTTGTAAATACTTTATTTTGGTTTTAATGTTTGATATCTGTTTAGAGGTTTCAGCCTATCTTTTTAAATAATTTGTAAATACTTCATTGTCATAAATAACCTGCATTCATGTTTTCTTGTTTTTGGAAATGAATAAAAATATTTAATAAAAAAAAAAAAAAAAAAAGAAATAGGAGAGCTCACCTTTTCATCAGAGGACTTAAAAATCCATCTGGAGTTAAAGAGACTTGAACTGGAAGCCAAATGTTTCAAATTAGAATCAGCAGAGAGACTGTATTGTTTGGAAGCTGAAGAAAAGGAGAAACAGATGGAATTGGAAATCCAGTAGAGAGAGTGAGGCATTTGGAGGCTGAAGAAAATTAGAAGCAGAGTGAACATGAGAGGGAGATGTTGACTCCGCCAGAATCACGGAGGTAATGGGGAAGGGAATAAACAAACTCCAGAAGCCACACAGGTCAGTAAATGTCTTCCATAATTTATAGACGGTGATAATTTGGACAGTTTTATTCATATATTTGAAAGAGTATGTAAGCAGTATAATGTCAACCAAGTGCTCTGAGTATGGTTTTTGACCCACCTTACTCCATGGTAAAGCTGTGGCTGCTGTTTCTAAATTGTCTGATATTGATTGTTTAAACTATGAAAAGTAAAGCAATGTTTGCCAGAATGCTTTAACTCATTCCTTCCAATACAGCTGTTTTAAGTTGTATCTTTAACTCCGAGTGGGTGTAGCTTGACCCTTTAAAAATGGAGTTATCACCTTACAGGTCTAACAAATACTCATTGACAGAGGTCCAATATCATGGGTTTGTCATCATGTATGCTGCAAGATAAAATATTCTGATACCTTGTATGTAGCATCATTTTAGAATTATTAATGCAAATATGTACAAGCAATATTTGGCACCTAGAGGTTCAGCAGGAGGTAACTGCAGAAACATCTGGAGGCACAATCAGCTGTAATGAGTTAACACCTGAAGCTTACAGAAAAAAAGTTTCATGAGCATACATGCAAAGCAGACAAAAGTGTGTATGACTATATTGCTGAGTTAAGCACTTATTTTAATAAGTGGGTGAGCGGGTGTCAGGTGACCACTTTTAAAAGGCTGCCAAAACTTTTTCTGTGGGAACAAGCCCTTAGCACTTTGCCTGAGGACATGAAAATCTGGATGGCAGACTGTAGGTGTAACTCTGCAGATGAGCTGGGGAAAAAAGGGGATCTTTACTTAGCAAGCAGGGCATCACTGCACAGGAAGGGGATAACCAGTGCTGCACATGGATATGAGGGGATCCATTGTGGCAGCCTAGACCACCCCAACAGAGTTCATCAGTAACAGGGGAAGCCACTAGTTCAGTTGCACAGTCAGGATCAAGGGTTAAATGTTTTAAATCTAACCAGTGGAGCCATGTGTCATATAAATGTCCAAGAAGCAAGGTTGTGAACTAAAGGCTGGGGAGCTAGCAAGTAGGAATAACAGTATTCCAGTGGTAAGGTGTCTGGAGACATCAAGGGTGCCAGTCTATCATCAGAGTTTATATCTGATCTTAGTGAATAGAAAACATGACACTGTTAAGAGAGACACAGCCTATGACATAACCATTGTGAAGCTTGGCATGCTTAAAGAGGACCAGTACTTGCTTGAGCAGTCCACACCACTCAGAGCTTTAGGAGGGACCCCATTCCAAATGCCTTTGGCCAGGATTCACTTTGACTGGGAGGGTGGAAAAGAAGGCAAGCAAGTAGGTGTGTTTGAGGATATCCCTGCAGATATCTTGATAAGGAATGGTTCTGATAATGCAGTACCTTGTGTGAATGCAATTGCATGAAGTCAGGCTTAGAGATAGGCATGTGTGTCTGGTACTGCTTTTTGTATCTGCATGAATCTGTTCATCTGTGTTATTTTAATATTTTCTGTGACTGAAACTGTGATGTTCATTCTAAATAGATATTCTACATTATCATCTTCTTTTTATATTGTATTATTAAAGATACTTAAACTTGTCATTATGGCTGGTCCTTTAGAGAATATTTTAACCTTTGAGAGTAGTCATATCTATTTAGTGACTCTGTGGTCACTACTGAAAAGTCTTACTGCACTGGTCAAACACTACCATTTGTATTAGTATTAATTTCACTCAGTATAATTGGGTACTCTTGTAAGAGCCTTAGAGTAACTAGCTTTGGAGTGTCTGGGCAGTAACTACCTTATAGTCTGGGCAGAAGGGGGCATAGCTAGTAAGTCTGTGTCAGCCTTTCCCAGGTGTGTGTATTTGTGTGTGTGTGTGGGAGGGGGGGCATGAAGCACTGGTTTCACTGAGAGGGTGCTGGAGGACTTGTCTTGGAGGGTCTATATTAGATAATTGAACTTTCAAAAGTTTAAGTGTCATATGGTCGACACCATATGATTGAACTTTTAAAAGTTCAAAAATCTAATAAAAAAAAATAAACTACGCAAATAACCTAACTGAACATTTTAAGCAGGGGGGCAAGCCCCCCCTGCACCCCCCACATGGGAGGCTGCACACCCCATACCCCCTCTCATTAAATATACCAACTCTGAGATCACACTACAGTGTAGAAAAGGGAAAGAGAAATCTTCCCATTCCATGCTGTACTGAGATCTCTGTTATAACATTCAAACTTTCAAAAATTCGATCATATATGTCAACCATATGACAGTCAAACTTTTTGAAAGTTCGATCATTCAATATAGACCAGTCTTGAATACTTGGCTGAGGACTCAACTCTACAGCTGTGCCAGTGAGTAGACTTAATGAGGCCCTGGAGAGAGACAGAAAGAAAAATCCAGACCCCAGGCTGAGTGTGTTCCCTTTGTGCTCTTAAGGGCAATTGTGCTTGATACAGAGATCTGCATCTGGAAATACTGTGTGTATCCATTTTTATTCCAAGTGAATGTTCATCTCCAGTGTTACTGGTGAGGATTCAGGCTCCTTGGTTACTTGCCCAGACAGTGGATGTCAGACACACTTTTCACTCTATGGAAACATATCTAAATACAGAGAAACATCGAAACATTTCAAAATACAGAGACACATCCAATACAAAATTGCCAGAAAAACAACCATATGTGATAAGGAATCTTTCTTGTCTATCCTTAAACATAGCATCTGCAAGTCATTAAAAACTCTTGTATTTGGATGATGCAATAACTCTCTATCTTCAGAACCTTCTCCTCCATATAAAACTCCTCACACACCTCAATAACAAATGAAAATCAAATCAAATTCTGCACCATGGCTCATGCCAGATGTATAAGAGTTAATGCATAACAGAGATAAAGCATAGAAAACGTACATTTAGACATTACAGCATATAATCTGCAACATGTTCCTCACTTAACAAACCTAAGAGTGCACTCCTAAAGGCTAAAATGACTATAGCACTCTACATGACAAAAAGCAGTATAAAACTCCAAAACAGTTTTTATTAACAGTCAATAAACTTATACAGCCTTATGGAAAATCACAATACTACACTTTCAGAGATTAAACAAACTATAACACAGCATGCAGATGTAACCTGTAATACAAAAATGTCATTAACTCCCTTAAAAAATCCAATGTACACAACACAACAGTAAGTGACATGAACACTAATACTACTACTTTCTCATTTCCCACAACTCCTACCACCATGATAAAAAAAATATTCAGAAACTTAAATCCACCTTTCTTGCAGCTAATAACATAACAGAACAGGATCTCAAAACAGCTGCAGAAGCCATTGCATACCAAGTATCTGTACTTATAAACCACTTTCTCTGAGAAAGAATAGTTCTCACACTCTCGAAGCAATTCTATGTTATTCCCTTTCATAGAGGTGACAAATTGCTTGTACTAACAAACTATAGACCTATACCCATCCTGTCACATCTATCTAAAAATAGTTGAAATGTGTTTACATATAGTAAATTAATTATCTAATAAATAAGTTACTTTCCAAAACACAACATGTATTTATGCCAAGCTACAGCAGAGCAATGGCACTATTAACTTACATATATTATATTCATGATGAATGAAATCAAGGTGATCTGGCTACATCCCTAGTTTTAGATCTTTCCAAAGCATTTGATACAGTTTTACAACCTATGCTATTTCTTAGACTCAAGGAATTTTGCCTCACAAACAATACAATCAACTGTTTTAAAATTGGCCTCAACCAGTGATCACAGTTTGTTTGCTGGGCAGATGATCTGTGCACTCAACAATAAACATTAAGTTTTCCTCAAGGTTCTATATTAAGACCGCAGCTTTCTAATATATTTCTAAATAAAATGCATATAGTTTCTCACTCAGCAAATCTTCAAACACTGCCTCTTCAAACAAACATCTTCAAGATGACCTGCAACATTCCTTTGCAAAAACTGAAAACTGTCTGAAACAATCAAAATTACTCCTAAATCCAAAATAAGACTAAACTAATGTTATTTTCACCTCTAACCCAACAATTAGAGTTAGACTATAGCGACTTAACAATATATAAAGACAACAATAGTACTAGAACTAAGTACAAAATACATAACTGCAAAGGAATAATACACCATAGATTAAGATACGTTCAACACATCCTTTGTGTTGTTCAAAAAAAAAAAACTAACCTTAAACTTGAAGTTGTCCATAAGGTGAAACCATCCTAACAGAACATGCATGTAAGGCAATAGCTCAGACAATTTCATAGTTTCCTGAATTCTTCACTGAGTTTCATTAACATAGAGTCCTGACAGTTATTTAAACTGGAGCAGTCGTATAATAAAATTTGCAAATTTTGGAGGTAAACCCATTAACAAAACACACTACTACTTGCATTTCACTTCCTTATGTGGCTGGAGCTGCCTCATCTACTAGCCTTTTTTCATATTAAGATTGCCCACTGCATGCTCTGTACCCTAAACAAACTCCCTCTTACCAGCGAATTACTGAACTGGTATACGCACTCACTAAACCGACATCTTATACTCATTCAGACATCTAAAAATCATAATCATAACTGTCTATACTTTGTACATGCAAGTAAATGATAGAACACAAGCCCAGCAGATATCAGAAATTTCTCATCTTTTCTAAATTTAAAGTCTTTTTGAGGATGTGCCCCTCAAGTAAATGGCTCTGTACTTGTTGAATTCCCATTATGAAGATCCCTTCTTATTCTAAATGTTATTCTGTGTATAATTTGCAATCCCAATGAAATCATACCCATTACTAAGTCAACACCAAACACAGTCACATCAAACTCATCTCACAAAGCATTCATACCTTTACTATAGTAATCTCCTGGTTAGGGGTCTCAAATCAATTTAACTAGTTGTATAAAATCTGCATATACTCTATCTACTGTCTGTGGCTAATATTACAGTGATAGTATGTATATACAGTGTAAATAGTGAATGTGCTATCAATGTGTATGAGTTTCTAAGTGCTTTATATACTTTGTTGTCTAAATGTGTAAATGTGTCCGAGTTTAATATACTGTACATACTATAGCCTGTCTGTGACATGTTGATCACTTGTTGTTATATAATCCTAAATGGTATAATATATTTTTACTGATAACTCATGCAAATGTATGAAATATGAAACTTTTTCACCATGCCTCTGCTAAAAAGGGGGCTTTGCCCAGTCAGACAAAATCAAATAAAAACAATAACAATAAAATGAAATTAATTTCCTGATTTAGGCTACAGTTCTTTCATGATACAGGATCATTCTAGACACCATTCTATATGATTTAATGTAGCTATTAGGTGAGTATTTTTTGCATATATTACTTTTTACGTTTTATTGCATTACTTTATAAAGTAATGTATTTGTTTTATTTTAAGAAAGGTGGTACTATGTAAATTTCTAAGTAACAATTTACTCTGGGAGAGTTAAAACTACTGCATTTTGTTTTGCTTTAAATGTGCTGCTTTTATTTTGTTTTCTGCAAAAACTGACCATTCTTTGCAGCTTCCATTTTCAGAATATCAAACCTTTTCACTTATTCTTTTGCTTTTTGAAAAAAAAAACATTGAGAAATACTGAGGAACCTTTTGATCTAAATCAAGTTCCTAGACCTGCTGCTGCTTAATGTGTAATTCATACCTACAACCTTGTTGACAACTTTAAATATATTTGCGAATTAATAGTTCCTAAAGGTCCACATCCTGGAGTCACCTACCTTTGAAAAGTCTAAGACATAACATTTTCCAAAAGGATGATATATAAATGGTTGCAAGAAAACAAATCTACAGTTTGTGTAAACAAAACTCTTCACTGAATGTGTTTAGGCAAATTTCAGAACTATCTTAAACAAATGCAACAAAGTATAATACAAAAACATTGCTTTTCAGATTGCAACAAAGTGTATAATATCACTTCTGGTATTAGCATTAGTAACTTGCATTGCAACTTTGATACTTCAGACAGGTGTTGTAATGATTATTGCAGAGTGACATACCACTTCTAAACAAATGCAATGAGTGGAAAAAAAAACATGACCATCTGTGAAATAAACCCAAGCTTTCTGTATAATGTGCTGCTTCTTAAGTAAACAAGTAAAAGACTGGCATTTGTGTCTGTGATCCACAAAATGTACCCTTTCTTGGATATCATATGTCCTGCACAAAGAAACTGAAGAGACATTGAAACATTTCTGATGCATTCTTACCACATCTGTGGCAAACATTTACAACCAGCCTGCAAGTAAGAAAAACGGTGTGAAGAGCCTGAAAAAAAGTTGTAAGCATTGATTATATTTCTGAATGTGTTGTTTGTAACATTGATATATGAAATATTCATGATTAATTAGCACTTAAATACTACCTAAAGGGAACTTTAATTTTAATACCCTAACATTTGCTTTCAAATGCAAATATAGTTAGCAAGCAATGAATTCCTAATCTAGTCATCCATTACTCACTCTAATAAATGCTTACATTCAGTGATTATATATATATATATATATATATATATATATATATATATATATATATATATATATATTGTGTATATACACAGTTTTTATAACATCAAAACAGACTACAGGTTCTGCTCAAAGCAGTTTAATACAAGAGCTGGAGAAATTTCTTCAGAAGAAAATAAGCAATAGTGAAAAAAGCATATACTGTAGTCTCAGTATGCTTCAATGATATGACACTCTTCCAAAGTTAGAGCAAACTGTTAGGAAAGATTACAAACTGTAACATTATGCTGACAAAATACATTTTTTTCAATGAGAGTTCTGATTCTTGTTAATTTTCTTGCAAACAAACTCCAAAAGTCAGGCAACCAGACAGGGCAAGTGTCTTGTCTTTCCTTTAAAAAAAAAAAAAAAAAAAAAAAAAAAAAAAAAAAACATGAAACATTCACACAGGGACCATAAAATAACATTGATAACTTTCAAAGGTATGTTATCATGACTACAGCTCTAATTTCAGTAAATTACATTTCTGTAATTCACATATTGTACACCTTATCCATTAAAAAATCCTTACATATAAGTGTAAGTTAACAAAAACATTAGCTTACCAGGAAGTGTGCAGTATTTCCTCAATTATGGGCCAGTACAGAAAAAAAGCAAAGCACATTAACTGCTTAAAGAATTTTATTCTGTTTGATCTCCATTCAGTAAAAGGGGTGGTTGAATAGCAAGTTGTAATCAAATAACATTTGTTTAATGTATTTGTTATAGAAGATAATAATAGTGTTTTCTCTCTGTGGCATAAAAAGTCAGTATATTCATTTGTATACTGGGGCTGAGCACCCCATCCCCACTCATGTAACACAGTGAAAATTTAAGTACTTTAGTCCTGCAGTATGTTACCATCATCTCCTGTGGTTACAAGGCTTGGATAATGATAGAAAAGTTGAGACCACATATAAGCAAATATTAGAAACCAGGCTCCTTTGTGGAGTTTCTGAATAAGAAAAAGAAGAAGAGGAAGAAGAAGAAGAAGAAGAAGAAGAAGAAGAAGAAGAAGCAGGAGAAGTTGTTGTTGTTCTTCTTCTTTCGGCTTTTCCCAGTTAGGGATCACCACAGCGGAACTCCGGTCCGCTAATGAGTGGCAGTAGATTTTTACATTGCTGAGGTGCCCGCTTGATGCCCAACCTTCAACGAAGGTACACCCATTTACGCATGTCTTTCGAATGCTACTCAACCGTGGGGAGGACATGCAGACTCCACACAGATGGCGCTCCAGTAATATGCAATTATGGGTGAGACAAGGTATTCTTACTATGGTAGCTCTAATTTTCCAGCATTGAAAATCTGTCTCAGCTGTCTGGATAACTACTTTTCGTAACTTAAACAAAAATCTTTTTGCTGTGAGGTGGCAACACTACCACTGCACCACCACAGCTAGGAAGAAGAAGAAAGAGAAGGAAAAGATTAAAACCATGTCTGCAAGAAGGAGCATTATAGAACATTATGGAACACTATGAATGGGCATACCTTCATATTCCAAGGACTGCAAATGTGTGCAATATAAACTAACTCAAAGTCTGCTGCATCTCAGCATATTTCCCTTTATTTGAAATATAACAATCTCAGAGTTTATATAGTATCAGGGTTTGAGGGTGCACTCCCCAATGTCACCATACCCCTGCAACAATACAGCACAGCGCAAACACTAAATTCACATATACTGAGGTATTAACAAAATCCTTTCTTAAGCCTCTTAGGCTTCTAAGCAATGCCTCAAAACACTTCCAAAACTTGATATGTCTCCTACCCAGAAGAAAGGCAAGGATGATCCCAGAACATTGCAGGGACAGGATGTAGTGCTGGCAAAGTCTACTCTTTTTCATGATGTTAGGTGAGGCAGCCTTTATAGCCATGATGGCTGTGAATGGGTTACCAGTTAAAATGTTGACAACTCATATGTATTTGGAAATCTGCATGATGTTTCACCTGAATACTTTAACTGGGATCAACACTAAGAGCTGTGTTCAGGAAATCAAGGAAATATTGACTAATATGCCCAGAGTCAAAATGTTTTTTTTTAATAAGATTGACACTATTAATATATTTGTTCTGCCTAAGGTCCTATTTTTTCTTGGACACCTACCTGATGCCACATTGTTTATTTTCTTGCACCTGTGTCAGGGGATGTTTGCCAAGTTTTTATGGCCAAACATACCTCCTAGAATTAGTCAATAGAAGCTGATGGTGCTGAAAAAAGAAGAGGGGTTTGGACTTCCAAAGCTTGCAAAGTATGGGAGGGCTACAGTAGGATGGTACTACACCAGGACTAGACAGAAGCCCACCTTAATTTGGCTTAAGGTTGAATTATTTCTGAATGGCATGCATGAGGCAGTAGTCTGTGGATCTAGAGTGGGACTAGAAAGATGGCTTGAAGCCCATGCTTGGTTAAAACCTCATTTCCAAGATAGAGTTTCAGTACCACTGTGGAGTAATGATATGATCAACATTGATCGATGAAGGGTCTAGTGGGCTAAATGGGCTAGAGGAGACATCCTGCTTGTTGGGGATATATGCAACCTCCCTGCTGCTAGTTACCTCACATGTACCAAATTTCATGTATAAATACAGTTGTTGTCAGGAATTGACAGCTCTTTCAAACAGTAGCAGCTACTGGGAAGTGGCCCATGACCTTTTCTTCTAGAATCTGCTGCTATGATATTATATTCCCTAACAAACAATGGTGCACATGAGGGGATTCCCCCATCCCCCCAAAAAGCTGGCATTATGATCTAATTGGGCCTTCATGTGATTCCATTCTAAACAATAATAGGATTAAGTGGATGAATCTATGTAGGGAGGAAATGGCTAGAAACAGTGGGACAGACATTTACAATTAGCGAATTATTCCAGACTAATGGATCTTTCTAGATTTATCTTCCTTAAACTGATTTATTTCTGGCAAAACTCCCCTATGCATTTTAAGAAGAATGAGCAGTCAACTGATTGGCTTTGTTGGTGATTTTTTTGGCACCTCAGGCTGATTATTTTCATATAATCTGGTGCTGTCCAAATGTGCAATCCATATGGAAGACCTTAGTCATTTGCACTGTGTTTGTTCTACATAATTCCCTTCCCCATATGAGATATGTTACATTTTGGCTACTGGGGATTATGGGTTCTATTCCACACTTCAACAGTAATATGCAATTATGGGTGAGACAAGGTATTCTTACTATGGTAGCTCTAATTTTCCAGCATTGAAAATCTGTCTCAGCTGTCGGGATAACTACTTTTCATAACTTAAACAAAAAATTAAAAAGATGGTCACATTCATGCCTCGATATGACATGATGGAATAATTCTTTGTTTATACTTTTGTTTCTAATGGATCAAGAATACAAACAGCAATAACCTGACTTGTACAGGGTATATTCAATTGTTCAATTCATTGCATGTCGTACTGCTTGTCATGCACTGTCATAGCGCCAAAGTACGTCTGCTGCTTTACTACTTATAGGATGTGTTCTTTTTTTCTTCCTTTTGTTGAATCAAGGATGCTTGTACTCTTTTATTGGTTGCTCTGGCTGTTTTCACTTTTTTGGAATAATGTATACATGAACTGTTCCTAGATGAAATAAACATGTTTTTTAAATAATAAGGGGGTGGGTTTGACATAATGGTTAAGGTCTTACACTTACAGCCACAGGGTGTAAAGTCTGATTCTGCCCTCAGGTTATTGGCTAAGCTTCAAATGATCCTTTTGGACAATTAGCTTAATATTCACCTACGGACCTAATAAATGATTTCAGTGATTGATTCGATAACATATAACTTTAGGGATAGCCAGTATGTGTCAGCTTGGAAAGAGGTAGTAGATAGTCTTGATTGTTTCACCTGGAATAGTCTTCCTGTTTTTCCACAAAGTTTCCACATACTGGCAAAGACATTCTCTACCCTCATATTGCCTTTTACGGTAGACACAGTCTTTTAACCCCATTAACCTAACAAACTCCACTTAGCACTGCTCAATGTTATAAGTTTTAACTAAAAGCTTTCCTGACCTTTGACAGTACACACTTTGCATAAATATTGAAATTTGTTTTCAGTGTAATGATAACATTCTTTCTTTACTTGGGTTTTAATAGCTGTCACTCATTCATTCCCCATGGTAAGAGTGGCTGCATTTCTGGTGGGGCATGTCAGCATTCATTCACATTCTTATCACCTTGTGGCATATCCTATAGGATAATGAACTAGAACTCCAGGATATCCTGATGTCCATAAACAAGTTCATTTACCATATCATTGCTAAGTACAGAACCATCCATGTGTCCCAAGACATCAACTAAAAAAAATTAGAGTCCTTAGCTATTGAACCTAAAGCATTCATTCTGGGAGATTTTGACTGCCTGTCCTTTAAGTTGGAAAATGTAGACCACAAACAACAATTATATCCAAAAGATCCCAGACATCATCCCCCCTAACTCCCTAGACCACATAGTACTCTTCTCATACTACTTGTTGTGGTTCTTACAAATATTATATCAACATGCTAGACAATTGTCATTGCTACTTCACTGGTTAAATTAAATCACTGTTCTGTCCTTTTTTACCCAAGATCCAACCTAAGATCTCTACAATGTGTCACTGTATTTGGGAATTTCTACAAAGTCAATCTTCTAACAGTCTCTGATGAACTAAGGAGATGTGAAAGCTCTACACCACATGGGGATACTATAACAAATGTCACCACTTATACCACTAAATTCTACTCCCTCCAAAACTCCTGCACTGAGGCATCCAAACCCATCTGTAGCAAATGCAATGCCAAATTTAGAAACAAGCCCCTGTTGCTGAAACCCACTAACAATACACTACACAATAAGAGGAAAAAACTATTGGCTGCTAGACATGACCTCAAAAGGTCAATTATAGAGTTGAGGAATATGATCAAAACCTGCAAAGCTAATTACAAATTGTTTCTTCCTCATGCAAACATAACCTCAAAGCATTTTTATCTATGCCAGGAATCTCAGGAACAAATACTCAGCATTACTATGCATTGATGTCCAGTGGTACTGTCTACTCAGACATGGGGGTGGATAAATTTAGTTAAACCATCTCTCCTCCATCCCCTACCCATCCCTTCATCACCCTATTCAGTCCACGATACATCCTATAATTACCATAGAACAAGTTTTAAAAGCTCTATCCAAAACTACAAATACTAGCTCCTGGTTCCAAACAACATACCAGTGTCCCTCCTTGTTAGTATAGAACATATTCTCTCCAATCCCCTTTTAAACCTCTTCATTCTTAGGCTTTCCCTATGATATGTGCCTTAGGCATGGTGGACAGCTATTGTGCTACCCACTGTAATCTCCAAGACATGTAAGTACAAGACCTAGTATTAAGAAAAAGACCAAAAGTGCAGGAAAACAATGTATGTTGAACATTTTGCTGTTCTCCTTTAAAGTTGTTTTTTTTTTTTTTTCATTTGCAGTGGGCAAGCTCCCAAAAGCCCAAACTTCTATATGCAGACTCCAACCTTATCATAACTCAGACATAAGATATTATTCCAAGACATGTCAATCGTGGACTTAGTAAATGTATGTCTGCATTTTGGTTTGTCAGTTTTCTTGCTCTTGGACTTGCTCTGTGAAGTCCCAGAATATCAAATGATTACCCAGCTATTTTGTTTGTTTTATTCATTTATTTATATTTATTCATTTGCTAAGTAGCAATATGTTGGGTTACAAGCAATACATTACAATTGTTTTACTAATTCTAACTCTGTTAAATTTCCTTCCAAGGATTACCATGGGTCCTACAGAGATTAGATACTAATCCTAAGCTCCTCAGACTCAGACTAAATAAACAATGCTTGCTGAATTGGGTGTTAATAAATCTTTTGTAATACAGCTAGGCCAAACAAAAGGTTGAGCAACAAAATAAATAGGAATGACTATAGTACCTTCTACAACAGGTGCCCTACCACTTAACCAAGGATCTATAGACCAGTTAGTCTGTTAAGCTTCACTTATAAAGTAATGCAACATGCCATTTTCATAAATAATCATTTTGGAAGCTTACAAGTTGTCAATACTAACAAATCTGACTTTGTGAAAGGTAAGTCCTGTTTACTAAGTCTGGTAGATTCTTTTGAGAATGTTCCTGAAGCACTGGATGATAGCATTTCACATCGCACTGCCTACTTAAATTTTGCCAGGACCCTTGATACTATCAGACACTTTCATTTATTGAGAAACTGACCAATTAAATATTAACTCTTAAGTAAATCATTGGATGTTAAACTAGCTCTCACATAGTAGTGAGCAATGAGGGGCACTCTCTTCCTTGAAAAAGGAGTTTACGAGTGTCATCCCAGAGGGGCCCTGCACTTTGACATATACATTACTTATGTCTAAGCCGATATAAGGGGTCTCTGACTGACTAAGTTTGTTAAAGACTGCAAGCTCAGAGCTGACATCAATGCACCAGATGACATCCATATCTTTCAAGAAGGTGTAACCCACACCTGGTCCTGGTGTCTGGACCATGGTCTTAAACTCATTGCAAATAAATGCATTATTGGTCTATTTGCTCTACAAAAGTACTCCTGAAACTGCCCCATAAATGATACTGACCTCAAAATAGATACTGCTGTGAGAGAGTTAGGTAGATTTGTATACAATAAACTATATTTGACCACTACAAGTCAACTATCATTAGTAATTATTCTATCAAAATTAGTTAATAACTAAATCCATATCCTCTAGGTCCAAATACATTATTGTCCTTCTCTACTCCTGCCTTATCAGACCCCATATTAGAACATAAGTCAGAATTTGACATGTATCTATCTATCCATGCATACTGTCCAAACAGGAAAAAGAAAACACAACACTGATCTTTGGTATGTGTTCTCTAATCTACCCAAAGTAAATAAAATCCTAGTCAGTCTAATCTACCTGCTATAGACTCATACATGGCAACCTCTGCCTAGCTTGCAAGTCAGCAAATGACCCTGTCCTGTTTTGCAAAAGAGGTAACACTACGAATATCTACTCTGGGAATAAAACTCTGTTTTTTATTATTAAAAGAACTTGGCAGGATAGATACCTCTACCAAAGGATCCCCTAACAATGAAATAAGCGCTTTCATCCTATCAATCACAATAGCTTTTTAATTCTCTTTAGATCCAATCTAGATGTGTGGACAGATATGTGTAAATTCACTCCTAGTTTTGCTCCTCAGACCCTATAGCGTAGTGAGAGCATATAGTAGGAACTGAAGTGTCAAACCTACTAATGGTTTGTTTGAATGACAGTCTGGTATACAGCTATGAACCTATCAACCGTTGGATCTATTGTTAAACTATAATCACTAGTTAAACTGATAAACTTGCAAAGTCATGTTCAAATTAAATAAGTTCATACATTATAAGCTCACAAGTCATCATTCTAGTGTTTTCAGCACTAAGGTCACTGAAAAACATTGACCCTGAAAATGTCTTCCTTCCCAATCCAAGAATCCAGTAATCCAATTCCTTCTTAAATATCGATTTAGTATCTTGAACCCTTAGTTTACAAGGCAGATGTTTCCAAATTCTTGGGATAGTTTTTTAATGATAAATTTATCCCTAGATGATGTTTTTATTCAAATGAACATGGGCATTTAAGTTTTTTCTATTTACTGGTTAAAAAATTAAAATAACCCTATAAACTTAATGTTGCTTGGAAGGTAACATATGTGAGTGCCTTTTAAGCCAAGATTGCTTTTTCCTAAAAATAACTGTAGAGGAGGGAAAATAAGTTTAATTTAATCATCTGTTATAATAACTTAAGTCTCAGACAGATATTATTCTTGTCTGAACTTTGTTTTAACTCTTTAGAGTTTAGATTATTTAAATAGACATACTTGCTGTTCTAACAGTGATGACATTTTCTTTTGATAGAACTGTATTGAACATTACATAAGGTTTTCTCTAAGGAATCAGATAATATATTTTCTAATCTGCTGTATCTGAAATCTCAAACATTACTAGCCTCCTGTTGATGAACAATCATGGATAAAGAACATTTTAATTCCTCATAATTGATTAAGCAATAGTCATGTTTTCCAAACAGACTTTATCTTTGTCCTGTTTGACAGTAGCTCAAGTTCTAGTGAATAATGATCCAAAGTGCACAAGGGTAGAGTAATACTAATGTTTTGAATTATCCAGTCGCAGTTGGTAATAAGGTCTAGAATGTTTTCAGCTCTTGTAGTTTCCCTCATTAATTAGGAAGAGTGTACATAGAAATAACATCTAAGAATTTTTGTTCAAAGTTACTGCTTGACATATAATTCACCCAAGTAATTTTGGGTAGTTTAGATCTCCTAATAATATTAGATGTTTATGACTGAAATATTTTCCTAGAATTAAGATACACTTGTCCTTAACAAATGTCAAGATGAGAAGCGGTGTAGCATATGATGACTTATTAGCACAGCGATGCCTAATTAAAGTACTGACTATTCAACCACATACTTAGCACTAGTATTTGTTTTGGTTTATCAGGAATCTAGGAGATTTTTTTGTGTATGATTTAAAGTGAGTTGGTCATGAGTGTTTTCTTCTGGAGCCATTAGATTAATAGGCGATGCTTTTTCAGGGTGTGATATAAGATGTGGTTCAGAGATATCCATTTCTAAACTTGATGGGCTTTGCAAGGTATCAGATCTGTTGCTAGTGGGGATCTCTAAAAGCTGCATAAACACTTCTTTCCTGGGCAGTTTGTCTGGGTTCCTTATAGTACCATGTATTATATCACTATTGTTAAAGCCGTCAGGAGAGAGTTCTTATTTCTGTGTTGGAAAAGCCACAACCTCTCTGGGCTCATGAAAATCTTGGATTGTAGAGATACAGAGGATGCTGTCCTGTGTTTTAGTGTTGTACCATGTCTGTTTAATTGTTGGATGTGCATATCAGATACCAGAACTTTGCTTTGAAAAAAAATATTAAGTCCGGTTTTGGAGAAGAAAAGCTCACGTTCCTGAATTTATTTAACATTTGTTTACCAGGAAAGTCTGACTTGGAACATGTCTTTGTAACATGGGAGGAAACTGGAGCACCCAGAAGAAACCCAAACAAACAGAGGGAGGACATGCAGACTCCTCACAGAAGGAACCCCAGCCGAGAATCAAACCAGAGAACCTCTTAGTGCTAGGCAACAATGCAAACCTCTGCATCACTGCACCATCTGACACTTAATGATGACCTGGGATTGATATTTGAAATGTGAGGCAATATCACTCCTATAGCATAAAGCTTTAACCTCCTACAAGGCCCTTGTCCTCATAATCTCCCTGATAAATGTATTTGCAAAACTGTACTCTGTTTCTCAGATGAAGAAATTCTCTGCCTTGCTTAGCAAAATTCATTATCAGTTCTCTGTCTCTGAATTCTAATAGCCTGAAAATCACTTGTGGAGGAGGGATGTTGTATCTCAGAATTAGCTCAAGTGTCAATAGATCTATTCAGGAATCTACTGTCCCTATCCTATGGAAATCCTTTTTCACTATTCCCCTGCATAAAGGTGGAAACTCTACAGACCCATCTAACTACCAACCTACAGCTATTCTATCTCCCATCTCTAAGATTCTCGAAAAAGTATCCACTAACAACTACTCAACTACCTCCTCCAGCATAACCTCCTTACTCCTACGCAGCATGGCATCCATCCCAACCACAGCACAACTTCTACCCTCTTATCCTTTACACATACCATTGCTGAGGCCCTAGACAATAACAGACTCATATCATGTCTCTTTTTTGAACTTTCCAAAGCTTTTGATACTGTCTCCTATCCCCTGCTATTATCTAGACTTGCAGACCTCAATCTATCTTCTTCCTCCCTTGCCTGGGTCTCCAGTTACTTATCCTGAAAGCAGCAGTCTGTTAAATGGCTGTCTTCCACTACTCCACTCATACCTTTCCCAACCGGGGTACCACAATGTTCCATCCTGTGTCCCCTTCTATGTAATATCTTTACCAATGATCTCTATACTTCTTGTAAACAATCCTCCCTCATCCAATATGCAGGCAACTCGACTTTCATCTCCATCTCAGACAATATCTCCAATCTCCACACTCTCACTCAACAGGCCTTCCTATCCACTGAACAGTGGTTGTCCAGGAATCTACTCATTCTCAACCCTAAAAAGACCAAACTCTTATTACTTTTCCCCCGATTGCTCTCTCATCTCAAATACACCTTTACTATTACTTCCTCTAATAACACTGTTATCCAACATGAAGCTCACACTAAACTGCTTGGGGTCATCATAGATGATGAACTCAAATTCAACTTGCACATCCTCCAAAGCATAAAAAAGACTCACCAGAAACTTGATTTACTGTATCGCAAGAAAAAAATTCTAAATACAAATACCAGACTCTCCTTTGCACATGCTCTTCTCCTCTCCTGCCTTCTATACGCTGCCCCAGTACTCACCAGTATCCAAACTACTACTTTAAACAAACTCCAACAAACTTACCAGAAGATAGCTAGATTTATCAAAGACTCTCCATACAATACCCATCACTGCCTTGCCCTAAATACTCTCCACTGGTTAGAATTTCCCCATCTTCTACTGCTGTCACAACTTCAAATGTTACACTTCATTCTTTACAAACCTTCATCCTGCCCTGCTCTCTCTTCCTTCATCTCTATCTACACTCCTCCAAGGACTCTCCATACCTCTAATCAGCAACTACTGCAAATCTACCAACCCCCAAAAAATAGCTGGCAAACTCATATATAAACACTCCATTGCCCAAGCCTGGAACAAACTCCCAAGAGACATTTGTTCCATCATTCACCCATCCCACTTTAAAGAAAAACTCAAACTTCATCTACTCAACTCCAAAATATGTCCTTGTCAAGCCCCTACTTAAGCTCCCCACAACCCTACTATATACCTTCTCAGTCCCTCCACATAGAGTTCTCCACTATAGTGGATACTTATTAAACTCTACAATCAATACTGTTGGACTTAACTCTTTTTTTAAATATGTAAATATATTTTTTAGTCTGTAAAAATATTGATATGTATATATCATGTGTTTGCATTTCTGCTTTGTTTCTCTAACATTCTTGTATACCTGATTTTGACCATATTTTTGACTCAAATGTTCGATTCTCTGTAAAGTGTTTTTTTTTTTTTTTTGGAGCTTTTCTCCTTGGGTTTCCACTGTAAATGGGCCACAAGCCCAGCTGGACCAACCCGGTTAACAAATGTCAATACATAAATAAATAAATAAGTGATCAGTCAGCACATTTATTTTGATTATCCTGGAGGCTCAAAGCATTTGGCTGCTAGGATAAGATTATTTCTCCTATGGTGATCTTCTAAATCACTCATCTTCCCTGAATCCACATCAGGAATGCACAGTGATCTGTTAAGTTTTATATATATGATTTGTACAGCTAGAACTTTTATTTCTGAGATGTCAGCAAGTACTGAAAGCCATTAATGAGGCTGTATATCAATGAACAGCCTGGGTGAAAGCTCAGTAGAAAGATATTCCACAAAGTATCCCATCTCAGTAACAGGGTTTCGGTTTCCTACTGAAAGTCCATTTAAGTTTTGCTTTGTCTTTTTCCCCAAGTTGCCTTGCATTCATAGGCAGGCAGCAAAGATTAATTTAACATGAAACATGTCAACAATAAGTACCACTGGGTATGGGGCATAAAATCAAAATGCTTTGCTATCTCTCTCTCTCCCCAATGTCTTTGCTCATTTGATCTATATTGACAGCACTCTTCTGAGATATTGACACTTATGCAAAATTGTAAGTTTGTATTTTAAATTATGGCTGATTTGACTTTTGCATAGCAGTTGTCAGTTTCACGTATACATGCAGGAAAATAAGGGCCTTGGAGTAATTCATGCTAATTAGTAGTTATAATCTGTGTTAGCAAGAACCCATCACTACCAAACCAAATGTATATGAGGCCATGACCTTTCCTAGATTGGATATATTCCTACCAGACATAATCTCTGACTAGCGATGGATGTACTCCTACCAGACATAATCCCTGATCTGTGATGGATGTACTCCTACCAAACATAATCCCTGATTGGTGATAGCTTACTCATAGAGATCATCCATAGTACCAACCTAGAACAATGCTGAATTTGTTGTATGCTTCCTAATGTTTTTAGTGATTATTGTAAAATAAAGAGTTGGTGGTTAAATGGTCCAAACTAAAAATAGCCTCCTGATAATCAAAGGCTGTTCCACAATGAATTCACAACAAAATAGCAGGAAGCTGACAACAGATACAATTGGCCAAACTATTTTTGCTATTCACTGCTAAAATCTTCCATGTCTTACACTCTAACTTAAAAACGTACTTGAACTGGATGATGTTAGAATGTGCAATCTGGCGGATTTGTCAGCAGAAGTAAGTCAATTTCTGATGTCCTATGTGGAACTATTATCTACTCTAGTCCTGCACAGAAGCACCAGTCTAAGAGGAGGATGGCAGCGTGCCATGCATATTAAGGAAGGCATGCTGCCTGAACACCTAATGCTACACGGAGCGTGGATGAGTGCAGGGGGCATGTCTGAGAGCAGAGCTTTCAGAATAAACATGCCCCTGAAAAGTAGAACAGAAGAATGTGTACATAAAAGAGCGAGACAACTCATAAGTGTCCGCATATCCCCACCAGCAGTCCCCATGTGTTCAACAGCAACAGTACACTGAAAAAAAAACACAAAGAAACCCTTGTAGTAATGTATTTAAAACTCTGAGTGCAGCTAACCGTAGGTGCACGGGTTTGCCCATCACTTAGCTACGGGTAAAGCAGCATGAAAGGCTGAAGAGGATAACAAGGAAGATATAGCAAATGAAGCAGCACAGCAATAGTGTAGTGGTTAGAGCATCCACCTAATGAGGAGGCATTCCCGGCTCGAGTCCCACTGCAGCACATACCATTTTCCAAGTGTAATCTGTATACGAACAATTACATACATTTTATTGCTGTATAACCTACCAAATAACAGTTAAGTGTGAACTGGAGTACTGTATGGAATGCACATGTGAAGAGTCAGTACTATAATGAATAAGTCAGCAACAAGCAGGCGTAAGCACAGATAAGTAGTAGTAAGCATATGTAAGTAATAGTAAGCGTGTGCAAGTGTGTATATGGGCAAGGTGAAGCATCGTCGACACAGCTCAAGCAAAGGAGATGCTAACTGCGTGTAACACACTGTGACCAGAAGTCAGCAGTGCTAACGTCTGTGCAAACCCACTCACAACTGCTTGAAAGTGCCTTAAGCACACCATATCCAACAGCCGGTGTCACGTGTGGGTCTGTGTACACTAACAGAGTCAGTCGTAGGTATCGCAAAGCATACGTGGCACACAAGGTTGGCCAGTATGCACGCGAAACACAGGACCCAACAATACCAGTCAACATTATCAGATATGTAGCTAAAGAATTAGAGGTATATGTGTTTGTATGAATATCCATAACTATATAGATATATACCTTCCCTCTCTGTAGTTCAAATGTATACATACATAGATAGACATATAAATAAATACCCACAAATACAGATATACATATGCAGATACCCATATATCCACGTCGTTAGATATATACAGCAATATATATATATATATATATATATATATATATATATATATATATATATATATACATATATACATATACATATATATATATATATATATATATATATATATATATATATATATATGTGCGTAGATATACACAGATATATAACTATGATAAGATACAGCACCTAAGAATGACATATGTTCACAGGCCATGCCAATAGAGGTGAGGGGCCCAAGCAAGAAACATGTAACACATAGCATGAACTCCCCCCCCTCCCAACCAGTCAGAGGAAAAATACAAACAAACCCACAAACAATGTAAACAATCCACTGCTCCCCAGACCACAGGCAGGATACAACCAGGGGGAACACAGTGGACCCGTGAAGTCTAATCTTGGAACAGAGAGAGGAGCGTCCCTTGCAGAACACCCCAAAAATTGTCTTGTTATAGAAGGAATCCCGTGTGATGACCTATCAAGGTGGGGTGTGTACATACCCAGAATACAAGGGTTTAAAAAGCCTGATGACCCATGGGTCGAGACAACGTACGAAATGGGTCCTGTGAAGTGGAGAGTGGGCAGTGTGTAGTGGTGTGTTTAGACCTGTCCTGCTCCCAGAGTAAGGATGAGTGCTGTAGAGGAGGTGCAGGTGGGGGAACTATGGGTAGGTAATTATGGGTCTAGGCATGCATGTGTTTGCTGGTGTGGGTCTATACGGACAGCCCCAGGAATGTAAGCAATAGTGTTCATTGGGCAGAGGCGCTGCCCAAAGAGCAGCCACACCCACTACGAGTCCCACTGCAGCACAGTCTATTTTACATGGCAAAGAACGGATATGTATGTATGTGTATGCATACATATACAGATATATATATATATATATATATATATATATATATATATATATATATATATATATATATATATATATATATATGTATATATATTTATATATATATATATATATATATATAACCTGTGCTATCTCTGAAAAAAACAAAAAAACAAAAACAATCTTGCTTTTTTCCCACTTTTCTGAGATTTAAAAAAGTTCAGTTACAGGCTTGCTGTTCTTGAACTGTTTTGTAAATTTCTGTCAGGCCATTTTTTGCTTGGGCTAAAGGGAAGTCTCTCTGTTGATCAGTGGCAGTGAAAAACATTGAGCAGCCTGCCTGCACCTGTGGGAGTGGTTACTGACTTGAAACTGTAGTTTTATTGGCCATTTTAGGTCAATTCCAAAACTCCTTCATCTTCCTCTCTTAAAACCAGGTTGCCTCGTGGTTTTGGTGTCTTTTCAGGCTTGTTGGCTGTTGGTGAAGCTCCCACCAAGAAGAGAAAACGCTTAGAGTAGAAAGGAGCCACTTTTGAGATTTTAAGTATTTTTCGTCTGTTTATTTGCTAAGTTTTTCTGCATAGCCGGCTATTTTGAGCATTTTCTGGCTTTTTAAACTTAATTTCTGCATTAGTAACTGTATTTAGAGCACAACCTAGAGCTGTTTACTGAATTTCCTGTTTGCACTTATTTTTAAAATCGTTTTTTTTCTCAAAACTTGAATTTTATCTGTCTTTGGCCTAGCACTCTTGTGTGGGGTCATTTACTGCACTGTTATAACTTGTTGATACTTGTGAACCTCTGCTATCTCTGAAAAAACAAAAAAAATCTTGCTTTTTTCCCACTTTTCTGAGATTTAAAAAAGTTCAGTTACAGGCTTGCTGTTCTTGAACTGTTTTGTAAGCTTCTGTGAGGCCATTTTTTGCTTGGGCTAATGGGAAGTCTCTCTGTTGATCAGTGGCAGTGAAAAACATTGAGCAGCCTGCCTGCCCCTGTGGGAGTGGTTACTGACTTGAAACTGCAGTTTTATTGGCCATTTTGGGTCAATTCCAAAACTCCTTCATCTTCCTCTCTTAAAACCCTCTTTCGCGCGGTTTTGCACATTTTTGTGCATAGTGCAACAGCAGGCAGCGCCGCCTAATTGGGTTTAAACTATTCCGGGCTCCACAAAGTCTGCTCTTCACCTTTTCCCTTAGAACTGCTCTATCTCTCAATTTAAACACCATATTCTCATTCTAAGGCCATTCACTGGTCCAATTAAGTATTCCTACAAGTTAGCATAAGCACTACTTACTCTTATACTCTCTACGATTACCCTGTCCTCTATTGGTCCGTCTTAAATTCAGTTTCCCTATATTACTCTAGCATGTCCAAAGGCAGTCAATGGTTTCCTTTCCAGTCCAGCTGGTGAATCTGGGAATTTTGAGGCAATGTTACAACTGTCTCATGTACACAGACAACCCTCTCCTCCTAACAGGTTCAAATATATGTGAGAGATGCAACTATTTAGCCAAGCTGGAGGCTGAGCTTTATCATCTCAAAATTGGTCTAATCAGTCAGGAGGAGAAGGTAACCTCACACAACACAATTCCAGTATCACATAGTCCCACCACATCAACGAACCAAACACATAAATACACAAAAACATACTCAGAGGCTCTAAATAAAAATCTACCTAAGCAACAGAGACATCCAAAGCAGACATCCAAGCAAACGCTACCTCAAAACAAAACACGCACAACACATAGCCCACAAAGTCAGTGTGCCAAGCAGCCACAGCCCTTAAGGCTGAATAACACACCTGATACTCTTGTAATAGGTGACTCTATTGTCAGACAGACTGACGTCCCACTCACCAGGCTGAATAAAGAGAAGGTCACGGTGAGCTGCCTGTCGGGTGCTAGGATCCGCCACATAATGCAAGCACTCAGGTCACTCCAAAGCAAATACAAATATGACTCAGTCATTGTACATGCTGGTGTGAATGACCTGAGATGTACCACCCTGGACTACATGAAAAGAGACATAGAGGAGCTCTATGATCATGTAGCCCAGGCTGGTATGACCCTGACCTTGAGCAGCATCTCACCCTCACCTAGAATGATGCCACAGTACAAAGACAAAATGATCGATTTTAACAATTGGCTAAAATTTTGGTGTCATTCAAAGGGGATCCAGTGTCTGTCAGCCTGGGATGACATGCTCGACAAGCCACGTTGCTTCACTAGGGACGGCTTGCACCTGTCACCACTGGGCTTTCAGATATTGGCAAAGGCTCTTGCCACCCCCATAGTGCCTTTTTTAGGCAAGGCTCAAAAGTCAAACCGACCCCCATAGACAGCACAAGGAACAAGAAACTAAGGGTAATGCTGCTAAACGCCAGAAGTCTTAACCTCAATATGCACGCACTCGAAGCTCTCCTCAGTATGGAGAACATCGATATCTGTGCAGTGACAGAAACCTGGTTCAAGGCTCCAGGGAGCACCCCAGCACTACCAGGCTATACCTCATGTCATGCTTTTCGGCCCCAAAACCCAGACCGAACCACAAAAGGAGGGGGAGTTTCCATATTTATCAAGGATATCCACACCTCCAGGTTAGTGGCATTGCACGAAGTATCGGCTACCATCCATGTGCAACTAACAGTGGGCAAGACTGCTTTTCAGTTTATTACATCCTACAGACCACCCTCTCAAAGTCAGGAATCCCACTCGGCTTTCCTGAAAACATTGGAGAACATGAAGATCTCTCCGAACACCATTATATCGGGCGACTTCAACTACCCAAACATTGACTTGGAGCACTAGTCAAGCCCCAGCACTTTAGCCCAAAGGTTCCTGGAAATTATAAACTCAAATGCTATGGAACAACTAGTCACCACTCCCACAAGAGGGGACAACATACTAGACCTGATCATTACCAACATGGGGACTCTATGCTCCACACCAGAAGTATATCCCTCATTGGTAAGATCAGACCATAAATTAATTTCACTGGATGTCCACATCCCGACACCACCCCCTGCCCAAAAAACCACAGTGAAAAACTTCTCAAAAGCGAACTTCTCACTTCTCAAAACTGAAGTGGTATCCTTCAAGGCCCCAGGGCCAGTGAAAACTACGGCCCAAACTGCAGAATCCTATATAAACGCTTTCTACGGACATCTCCAGGAATGCATGGACCATGCTATCCCAAACAAAACCAAGACCCAGTCATCCAAAGGCAGGCGTCCAGGCTGGTGGACCCCTGCCATAAAAAGAACTTCAAAAACCAAAAACTATTAAACCTTGTAGCCTGGGAACAAAAATGCTGGCAGCGGTGTATTTGATAACTGCTTTTATTGTAAGCGCTTTCGGCCCGGACCTTTCCGAGCCTTCTTCAGACAAAGAAACAGTGAAAAATAATCAAACACCATTTAAATACATTGGTCAATTAAAACATCAATTAACATTTAAAGTGGAATGCCTAAACACTTGTATATTTGTCCTTATAATATACCTTGAGACACATTATCTATTTTAACTATCAATTAAAAAATAATTTACTTCTTAGTATAAAAATAAATACATGAAAAAATGAATAAAAAACTTTAAAAGTTATAAAGATAGTAGTTATAATTCATGCATATTTATAAAATTCAGTTCCTATTAAGGGACAATAAATGCAATACACATTTTATGGAAAGTGCATCATTCAGCCCTGGAAATATGTGGGCATTTGTCAAAATCTGCCATTTGAGTTCATCTACTTCTAGCTTAATTTGCCATGGGCCCCCTCTAATGTCATTAACTCTTCTTTGCAAAATAATAAACTTAAACTGATGGTCCGGGTTAAAGAAAATATGTTTAGCTAGAGCGTTATTAACATCTCTATTTTTAATGGCGTAGCAGTGTTCATATACTCTTTGTTTAAATTTACGCTCCGTTTTGCCTATATAAAATGCCTTACAGGATTGGCATAAGCCTGCCATAAATAAACTGTACCACAGAAGGAGGAAGCTACTACATGATAGATCAAAATCCCTAATAGGGAAGGCATCTCTGATCAGTACTAGCAAAAAATTACAATCCCTCATAAAATTCTCCAAGGCCAGCTTCGAGAGAAAAATTGCACAGGACACCAAAGACAATCATAAGGCTTTTTCCAGTTATGTTAGAAACCTGGGATGCAACTCCCAGACTTGTTCTGAGTTGATTCTAAATGACAAAAAATACACTGAACCCACAGACATCGCCAATATCCTGGCAGACAGGTTCAGGGCAAACTTCTCTACCCCCTCCCCCCCAAAAGAGCAAGTATCTATCCCAGCAGAGGGCTGCCTCCCAAACATCTCTGATGCTCAGGTGAAGGCTGCCCTCTCCAAAGCAAAAAACACTGCTTCCATGGGACCAGATGGCATCCCAGGTTGTGTCCTACATGAACTCCAAGAGGAACTAATCCCTCAAATAAAACAGCTATACAATCTCAGCCTCACTACAGGATATGTGCCCACAGAATGGCGTACAGCAACAGTGGTCCCACTCCACAAAGGTGGAGCCTCTACGGACCCTGGAAACTATCGCCCCATAAGGCTGACTAGCTTAGTCTGCAAGGCTATGGAGAGGATCATCATGGAGCTCATAAACAAAGACATTGGGGACCTACAGACACTAGATCCTACCCAGTTTGGCTTTGTCAAGGGCAGATCCTGCTATTTGAACCTGGTCGACTTCTTCGAAACAGTCACCAAAGCCATAGATGAAGGGAAGGTAGTCCACACAGCCTATCTGGACCTTGCAAAGGCATTTGACACAATACCCCACTCGGGCATCATAGATAAGCTATCCAGCATAAATATAAACCCCTATGTCACAAGATGGGTCGCAAACTGGCTCAAAGACAGAACCCACAGAGTGAGAGTTGCTGGAGTCATGTCAGACTCGAAACTGGTCACAAGTGGCATCCCACAGGGTTCTGTCCTGGGACCACTCTTGTTCGGTATATACTTTTCCAAGGTACAGGCAAATGTGGGAGGACTATGGCTCACCAAGTTCGCAGACGACTGCAAACTGGGTGCCATAATCAACTCTCCAGCTGACACAAACATCCTTCAAAAAGATCTCACAGAGACAGATAACTGGTGCCAGCGCCATGGTTTAAAGCTAAATGCCAAAAAATGTATAGTCATACCCTTTGGCAAAAACAATGTGCCCACAAATTACCATATAGGCGGAAACCCATTAAGTACAGAGAAAGTTATTAGGGACCTGGGGACCCAAGTTGATAGCAATCTCTCCTTTGAAAACCACATTGCCAAAGTGGTTAGAAAGACCTTCTACATAGCCCACCTCATCATGAAGGGTTTCACATCTAGATCAAGAGAGGTAATTGTGCCCCTTTATTCATCCCTCCCTCATCAGGCTCATCATAGAATACACTGTCCCTTTTGGGATGTACCTTACCCGACACCTGCAGCAATTAGAAAGACCCCAAAAGTATCTCACCAAGAGGATCAAGGGTCTCAAACAGATGCCATATGCTGCTCGGTTAAAAAAACTCCAGCTCTACTCAGTTGCATACCGCCTACTTTGAGGCGATCTATGCCTGACATACAAAGCTATGTCAAATCCAGAATTAATGGACATGCTTCACCTCAGTAAATCTAAATCCCTTAGAGCCACACGCTCGAGGGACTTGAACCTCAGCACAGAAATAAATAGAACTTGCTGGAGGGACAGGTTCATAACCCAGAGGTTCTCTTTGCTCTGGAATAGAATTCCAGTTCATGTGAGGCAGAGCACCTCACTGAATCTCTTCAAGAAGAATCTCGATAGGTGGATAGGGGATCATAGGTTTGCCCCAGGGATTACTCCCATGTCACTATTAGACAGAGGCACAGTAAAGTAAACCTTAAAAAGGGCACAGTATACTCAAATCAAGGGGTGGCATAAGCCATACAGAATCAGGCTAGGCTTAAAATTGCCTCAGGGCAGATAGCCTAGTATGAACCTATGAACCTATATATATGTGTGTGTGTGTGTGTGTGTGTGTGTGTGTGTGTGTGTGTGTGTGTGTGTGTGTGTGTGTGTGTGTGTGTGTGTAAATATACACACATATATATATATATATATATATATATATATATATATATATATATATACATATATATATATATATACATATATATATATATATATATATATATAGCTAGGATATAATACAGCAGTTAAGAATTACATATGTTCACAGGCCGTGCAAATGGGGGTGAAGGGTCCAATCAACAAACGTCTAACACATAGCATCAACCCTCCCCCCAGCTAGACTGGTGAAACATACAAACACACAATAAAAGTAAACACACCACTGCTTCCTGGACAACAGGCAGGATACTATCAGTGGAAGAGACCTGCCAAGTTTAATCTTGAAACAAAGACATGAATGTCCCTTGTAGGACACCTAAAAATTCAATGATTTTTGGGTTTCTAGCCATTACACCGATGTCCACCAGCAGCCCACGCATGTTCCCAGTCTACAAGGTAGGGGAAGCCTGATGGTCCATGGGGCAAGACAAAATATGTGATGGGTCCCAAGGAAGTGGGGAGTGGGTAGTGTGTACTGGTGTGGCCAGACCTGACCTGCACCTGGAGTAAGTAAGAGTGCCGAAGAGGATGTGCAGTTTGGGAACTATGGGTATGACATATGGGCCTAGCTGTGCAGGTGTTGGCTGGAGTGGTTCTATGTTGACCACCACAGGGATGTAAGCAATAGTCTGCATTGGCCAGAGTCACCGTCCAATGTGCAGCCACTTCTGCTACATGTCCCACTGCAGCACCATCTGTTGTACATGGCAAAGAACTGAATAACCAGATGTAGATGTAAAAATGTAGAGGTGTGTGCCTATATACCCATACCTACATGGAGATATACTTTTCCCTCTACGTAGTACAAATGTATACATACAGAGACAGAATATAATTAAATACCCACATATAGATATATACATATGCAGACACCCATACATCCATATGTTGTTTTATATATATATATATATATATATATATATATATATATATATATATATATATATATATATAATATATATATATATGTGTGTGTATGTATATATATATATATATATATATATATGTAGATATATAGATATGTAGATATATATATATATGTATATATGTAGCTAGGATATGATACCGCAGTTAAGAATTGCATATGTTCACAGGCCGTGCCAATGGGGGTGAGGGGTCCAATCAACAAACATGTAACACATAGCATCAACTCCCCCCAGCTAGACAGGTGAAACATACAAACCCACAATACAAGTAAACACACCACTGCTTCCCAGACTACAGGCAGAATACTACCAGTGGGAGAGACCCACCAAGTCTAATCATGAAACAAAGACATATTCCCATATCTATGCTTCTAAAATAAGACTATTATGTGATTTGCTTTGCTGTTGATATATGTTTCAATGAGTAATGTACTCCCTTAGAAATGCAGACAAATTTTACTCAAAGGCATAAAGTCTGGTCATAAACAATTTATAGAAATTTTAGGACTGTTGCTCTTCTAAGTCAGTCAATGTAGTCACAGACTTTCTTGTAAGTCCTTTCACCCTGATGTACAAGTGGTGAGTGTACATCAAAGATGACTGACCATGAGACTCTGTTTGTTACTGCAATTAGACTAATTATTCATATTTACAAGCCCTTAGCATGTAGCACTTCTCAATGCTCGTCCTTCCACTGCTAGGGTGTGTGCACACAATTCTGTAGGTCCTTAAACCATGATTACCAGCCCTGCATTTAGTGCATTTTGTGGAATTCAAGAATGCTAATAAGTTCACCCCCAATTTGCATATTCACAGTGCTGGGTAATAGTATAGATAAGAAACATGTGGTATGGGAGACTGGATCCAGAGAGCATGACACTGCTATGTGCTTTAAAAACATGTTTCAATGTGAACAACTGACTTGCTGCAAAGGTAAGTTGGTTTTTTTTTTACAACTTTTTGACCCTACTACTGATGGATTACATTTCAAAATACAACTACTGGTTTGCTGGCTGCATTATTCTCACTAGCTGTTTGCATAGCCATGTATATCAATTATTTTTATCATTAAAATTATTCTAAATATTGGCACCTGAAATTTAATGGGAAGTTTAATCTAGCTGACCACTTAGTGCAGAAGACTGTTGTATTACATATTAGCAAGGTCATGGGTTTTTACATTACTAGCACACAAAATTGTGTTAAACTTGTGATGCATACCTGGCTGTTCTCCACAGAAGTGGATATCACACAACATTGTTACCCATTTTTCCTTGAAAGTATACATTATTTTTGTTAATGCTGCAATGTGCTACAGAGTTTAAAAAATGTATAAATTCCTTTCTTTGTTTGGCAGTAGGAGGATCTGTATTAGGTTTGTATTAATATACAGCCTTACTATTTCATTTTGTATATGATGGACAGATAAAGTCATAGACATTTCTGTTTTGTTAGCAATCATTTTTGGAATACATATGTATTTTTCCTTTTATATTTCCGATAATAAAGGGCTATACTGCCCAAGAAATCTGCACTACATAAACCACCATACAGTGATGATGAGAATGAAGTGACCATTCATGCACTATGTTGACAGGAGTCATTTCTCTTACAGAGAGGCAGCAGTGACAAGTCCTCCCATGACCATATCTGGGCACAGGTGGTCAACAATGTTAATTAGGAAATGGATGTACATAATCTAATATAAGACATAGGGCCAGTGATATGATCACAGTGGCCAGACTTTGGGCAGCTGCAATTGCCTATGAATGTATGTGTATGGGGGGTGGTCCAGCTACACAGAAGTACCTGTCCACTGTCAGAGATCCAGAGAGCTCATCACAGGGTTCACACAGAAATGTTGATGTTGGGGCTAACATGGAAGACGACCCAAGTCTGTCTATTGCAGAACTTCCAGGTATGCAATATAATTAAATAATTGACATTGTAGTTAGGGGCAATAACTGTGACCTCATAATCTACCATGCATAGTGATTGATTGTGTTCATGTACCATGTTCACTGTATTTCTTTTAGTATTCTTAACAATGTAGTCAAAGAGTGTTGCTTATTGTTATACTCATGCAAATGCTGCTACAATTGACCTGCTCACTGGTTTATATACAGTGGTCAACTGAAATACGAGATGCACAGTATCACACAAAACCTATAGCTGTATATTGCAGACATCAGTCATAAGCTATTACTAACATTACTGTACAACGGGGATATGTTCCATCTTAGGGACATATGAGATTTTGCATATGACAATAATCAATTATTTAACTCTTTTTTTCTATTCATCTTCCAGACCTACCTTGTTAATACTGCACACAAGGTGTGCTCTTTACAGATTGCTTCTGTGTGATACTAACAGAACACAACCATTACATGGTTAAGTAAAGGCTGTGCAGTTTTGCAGGCATCAGTTTATTATTTATATCTGCTTAGGCTTTTTTTTCACTTAGGTAGTCAGAGTGTGTGTGCTGTGTTTTGTCTCTTAGGCAGAGCCATGGCATATTGTGTACACCTACATCTGCTGCTAGCATCTGCTGGTGGTAGTTCTCTCTCAGACTCCTTCTCTGTATCTACTGGTGTTGTTGGCCCTGCCTGTGATATTGGTAACTGTAGTCCTGTCCCATATTTTCCTTGTTTAAGCTGTTTCCTGAGAATGATGTCATCCATCATGGAACAGGCTGTGAGTATTTTGGCAGAGGTTGCTGGGTCATACTGCAAGGCACCTCCTGATGTGTCTAGATACTGCAACCTTGATTTGAGCAAGTTGAATACACATTCTATGATATTCCTAATTTGAACATGGGCACTGTTGTATCCTTGCATCCTTGTATCAGTGGTGTTATGTGGGTTTCTCATGGGTGTCATGAGCCAAGGTTCCAGTGCATAATCTGCATCCTCCACTAGATACCCTTGTGGAAAGTCATCCCTAGCAAACCTTGTGTACAGGTCACAACTATGCCATATGTGTGAGTCATAAAAACTGCCAGAGTTGCCTGCACAGATATTGAAGCAGATCTCTTAGGTATTGTAAGCAACCAGATAGCTTATAGTGGGGTATCCTTTTCTGTTAATGTACCTCCTTCACTGTTTACTGGGTAGGGCTTTTATTTCTATGTGTGAGTAATCTATGGTCCCTAAAACTGCATGGTTCTTGCTCTCTCCTCTGCTGTTCAAGGGAAACAGATATGTTCCCTTGCATGTTGTAGCATTTCATTTAGAAATTATTTGATTTAATATTTTGGAAGAAGAGGCCTGTGGCACCCCTAATATATCCCCTGTGGGTCTCTGGAAAGTAACTGTAGTTAGTATACATAAAGTTATATATACCTTTGTTTCCCCTAGAATGGGTTCTTTAATATTTCCCTGGGACCTCAGGTGAGGGAAGCAGAGGTTGTATATTTCCTCTAGTGTTTCCATCTCCACCTGGTATTTCTGTACAATTTCTGTATCATGCAGTCCATAGTATGTTAAATGGGGTCTAAACACCCTTATTCTTTTTGGCTGAGGTCTGTCAGCAGTAGCAGTAGCAGCACCTTGTATGGTATGGTACAGGTATGTAAAGCCTGTTGCACTTACAGGTTAATGATGGCAGCAGCAACCCATAACATTTTTTCTCAGTGTAACTGTGGCCATAATCCAAAGAGTTTTTTTTTGGATTTCAGGGCAAATGGCTACACTGAATGCACATAGGAGCTTTATAGGTTTGTGAATAACTTCACCATGTTGGATTGGTTAATTAGCATATAAGTCAGCTATTTCTGCTTTTGTTAGCATATTCTGTCATTTATCTTTGTTTTGAGACTGTACACTAAGGCCAGAGTCATTTAATGAATACCAGATTGCACAATATCATGTTAAATCCACAAACTCAGCTCATGACAGGAAAATCCATGAAAGAGTAACCAAACCTGCAATGTTAATAGAATGAAGGACCAGAAGTCAATAATCCAAGGAAATTTATTTACATTAAAAAAAAGTTAAGCACTTTCATTCCAGCATTAAAACAGGAACTTCATCAGAACTAGTACATCATATCTGGAAAACACTAAAATGCTATTCAAAACATCTTGCATGCATTAACTTATCCAATAAAAACAATAATTAAATACAAGAAATATGACTTCAAAATATGTATTATGCATAAAAATACTTCAATTTCAAAATAGAATCCATAGACACATTGTCATTTAGACCCAGAAAATTAATTGCATTACATCTGTGTTGTCATTCCATCTCACACTTATGCAAATGTTCATCTATTGTAGAACCTCTTGCTTCGTTTTCAACTTGGTCAATGACAACAATACTAAATTTGTGATCTGCAAAGTCTTTCACATGTCTGTATAAAGCATTCGTTCTTTTACAATTACTAATATGTTATGTGTTCATAAATTCTCTTCCTTAGTTTCCTGCTCATCATTCTTATGTAAATCTCAGAACAGAAGTTACAACTAGCCAAGTAAATCACTTGTTTGCTATCACAAGAATAGTGTCCATTTATCTGAAAACTCACACTCCTGACAATAAAACTATCTGTCCTTTTTACAAATGGGCACTGAGAACCAATGGCCAGTCACAAGAGGAAGCCCCTTTAGGACCAAGGAGGTCTGAGACAGTGCAGAACAGATAGCCACAATATATGGAGAACAGACAACAAAACAATGAGGAGACATATTTGTCAAAGAGCGAAACTGAAGACAGGTTTTCCCAATTGCAGCAGACAAAGGAAATAAAAGCATACAGTGGTTTCAAGATGGAATGAATATTCGGTTGATTTGTAACACACACAAAGATTTTACTTTGTATAACTTTTCCAGCAAAGACATTACTACTGTCCATTCAAATGTTTTGTCTAAGTGCCTCACATTCCTCCTGGCTAAGAGAGCAAGGTTAGTGGAGATTTTAATTGAATTGAGACTTTTTACCTGCAAGCTTAATTTAGCTATGTGGTTAAAAAATGATGTTTCATGTATTGAACAAACTTCTTTAAATAGACCAAGTCAGTTTAATCCACCAATGAATTATAACATCCAACATTTTGAGAGAATTTGTGACCATGAAATTAGAGACATATTAAGCCATAGTAGGAAAATTGGGTCTATATTAAAAGACTGAAGAGATGTTTCAGTGAACACTTCTTGGTCTACACGTAATGAGTGGGTGCACTAAAGCTTGACTGCTCAAAACAGTGATTTCTTTCTCTGGGAAAGAAATTGCTTGGCCATCCCTGTGTGTTCGCCCCTTTCCTCACTGTAGTGCGATCTCGGAGTTGGTATATTTAGTTAGGGGGGTGTGGAGGGTGAAGCCCCTCACATTATGTTTGAAAGTGTGTGTGTGTTTGTGCTAGCGGTTTCTTTCCCAGGGAAAGAAACTGCTGTTTTGACCATTTGCGCTTTAGTGCATTTGCTCATTACGTGTTAACCAAGAGGTGTTCGCTGAAACACCTCTTTGGTCTTTTAATACAAATCTGTAAAATTAAATATTATAATTTGAGCAAAGATGAACAATGTGCATTTAAAGAGATATGTTCAGATGCTTCTTTGAGAGTTATGAAACCTGATAAAGGGGGAGGGCTCATTATCATGGATTGTGTTGATTATAACAAGAGAATGTTGTTGATGGAAGAAACTTACAGTAAGATATCAAGGAATTAAATTTTCATGTTGATTAAAATTAATGTTTTATTGTTTGACATGATCAAACAGGGTCAGTAACTAAAAGTGAATATGATTATATGTTGAGCACAAAGCCAGTGATAGCGGAAATCTTTGGTATCCACAAAATACACAAAAGTGTGGAAAACCCCTCAAGACCAATTGTTGATGCTACTAGAGCGAAAACTTTTTTTTTTTTATTTAGAAATTTTTGGACCATTTGTTAAAAGGAAGTGTAGGAAAACTAAAACATATTTGTAAGGATTCCTGGCATTTTTAAGTCAGATTAATGAGATAGAGTTTAAAGCCGAGGTAAATTTAGTTACAATACATGTAGTAAAACTTTATTCAGTCATCCCTCATGAAGAAGGGCTCAGTTGGTTTGAAAAAGAATTATTTCAGATAGCTAACTTAAATACGGATAGACTAAACATAGCAGTAGCTCTAATGGAAGTGGTCCTCAGGAATAATTGTATCTATTTTCAGAAACACTACTAAAAGCATGAAACAGGTGTAGCATTGGGGGCAGGATGTGCCCCAGCTAGACTAATTTATTAATGACTGAGTGGAAGAGATGCTACGTTTTCAATAGTGCTTTTCAAAAATCTTTTCAGATGTATACATATTTTTTGGGTGATATCTTTGTCCTGTAGAATGACACTAATTAAATGTTGGAGGAATTTTTAGAATATATGAATAGAACAATGGATTTTTTGAAATTTGCCTCCAGATATAACACTATGACATTTAACATCCTAAGTCACAAAAAAAGCAGTAGTTAAGGGCCAATTAGTCTGACTTGCCCACATGGTATCTGACGTCAGAATTTTTTACATCAAATGTGAATTGGTACTTGAGATGTTTCTCAAAAGAGGATATCCACTGAAACTTCTGGAACTAATAAAAGATGAAGTTATAAGTAAGAGACTTAATGGAATTTTTAGACCAGTATTAGTTGATGAAAAATTTCACAACGTACAGGATACAAGAGTATTTAGGCAAAATAAATTCATTAATAATAAAAAAGGAAATTGTTTATTACAACTTTTTTGGTAGACAGTAAAACTATAGGACACTGTCTGATAAAAAATTGGAATATTTTATTGGATAGAAGTTTAATGGAACATTTACATGAAAAACCTTGTATAGTTGATAGGAAAGGTTACACCTTTAAAAACATGCTACAAAGTAACAAAGAGATCTGTACTAAAAACTTGAATAACAAATGTGGCCTGTTTAAGTGTGGCTGTTATTCTCAATGTCCATATGTAAAAAGGACAGATAGTTTTATGGTCAGGGGTATGAGTTTTCAAATAAATGGACATTATTCTTGTGATAGCAAACAAGTGATTTACTTGGCTAGTCATAACTTCTGTTCTGCGTTTTACATAGGAATGATGAGCAGGAAACTAAAGAATAGAATTTACGAACAAATAACAGATATTAGGAATTGTAAAAGAACTAATGTTTTATATAGGCATGTGGAAGTCTTTGAGGATCATAAATTCAGTTTTGTTGTCACTGAACAAGCTGAAAGGCATGCAAGAGGTTTTACAATAGATGAACATTTGCATTCGTGTGAGTTGGAATGACAACTTAGATGTAATGCAATTAATTTTCCGGGTGCGAATGACAATGTGTCTATAAACTGTATTTTGAAATGGAAGTATTTTTATGCATAATCTATATCTGTAAAGTCATATGTCTTGTATTTAATTAAATTATTGTTTTTCTATTGGATATGTTGACGCATGTGATACATTGAATAGTATTTTAGTTTATTCTGGATATGATGTACTTGTTCTGATGAAGTTCCTGTTTTTAATGTCGGAACAAATGTGCTTACATTTTTAATATAGATAAATTTTCTTGGATTATTGGTTTCTGGCCCTTTTCTTCTATTATCATTGCAGGTTTGGTTGCTACTACTACTACTACGTAATATCATGTGCTCAGCACACCGTGTACACAATAGCTGCACTTAGTGTAGCCATTCATGAGTCTAGTCCTATATAACGTAGTCATTCATGATTCCAGCCCCATTATCATCATCATCATCATCATCATCATCCTCAGCCCCCTTTTTCCCATTTTCTACATGGGGTCAGGGTATTGTGTTAACTGTCGCCATCTCTCACGATTCATTGCTGCACTCCTGCCATCTTCGACATTCATGCCTGACTGTTGCAGATCTTCTTTCACACAATCCATCCACCTCTTTGCTGGACATCCTTGTTTCCTCTTACCTTCTTCCCTTCTGTATCAAATCTTCTTCACCAGATTGTCTTCTGTTTTTCTACAAGTGTCTGAACCACAGTAATCTCTTCTCTTTGACCTTTTCTGCAATAGGAGCTACTTTGGCTTCTTCTCTTGTATCCTCATTTTTTCATCTGTCCCACAATGTGCATCCTACCATCCTTCTCAGGCATTTCATCTCCATCATCTCTAGCTTCCTCATCAGCTATGTCTTTACTGCCCAGGTTTCTGTACCATACAGTAGTACTGGTCACACCACTGCTTTGTACACCTTACTTTTCTGCTTCTTTGGAATTCTTCTGTCATAGAATACACCTGTGACTTTATGCCAGTTGGCTGCAGCCCCTCTGATTCCAGCTTTGACCTCTTAATTCAGACTTCCTTCTCCTCAACCACCCCTCCAAGATACTTGAAGCTATTAACCTGTTGCACTATCTTCTCTTCTATCTCAATTCTCATGTTCTTCTGTTTCCCCAATTTGCTGCCATTACCACTGTCTTATCTGTGCTTAGTTTCATTCCATATGCCTTGAGTTTTGCATTCCATTCCCCTATCCTTTGCTGACATTCTAGCTCACAGTCTGCCTGTAAAGCCACATTGTCTGCATACAGCAACTTTGTTGATCTGTCCTCTCTGACCTGTTTGCCAACATAGTCCTTCACCAGTATGAACAGCAGTGGGTTCAGAGCTGAAACCTGGTGCACACCCACTCCCACTGAGAATCCCTCTGTGAGACTAAACACTGTTTGTACTTGAGTCATTGGGTCCTTGTACATAGCTTGCACTATTTCTGCCTGTAATTCTGGGACTTCAGAAAGGACTACCCAAATCAGTTTTCTTGGGACCTTGTCATATGCTTTCTCCAAGTCTAGGCATGTCCAGTTGGACTCTTCCCTTATCTCTAGCTTCTTCTGAACTATCTATCTCACTGCAAACATCAGGTCAGTTGTTCTGTATCCTGATCTGAATCTGAACTGGTCATCTCTCATCTTACTTTCTATTACTTTCTACTACTATGCATATCCATTTAACAATCACCCTCTCCAGAACTTTCTTGCAATGTGACAGGAGTTTGATGCGTTTGTACTGCCACCAGTTGTGGAGGTCACATTTGTTCTTGTACACTGGTATGAGTATGCTTATTCTCCAGTCATCTAGAATATGCCTTTATCTCCACACTGCTATGAGTACCCTCAAGAGCCATTTCTACCCTATCTCACCCAGCATCTTTATCATATCTGCTGTGACTTCATCTGATCCTGCTGCTTTCCCTGACTTCATTTTCCATAGTGTTATTCTTAGTTCGTCTAAGGTGAGCTCCTCTTTTTCTCTCATCATAAGCTGTGTCTGGGGCAGTACAGTTTTTGTGGAGTTATTTGCACTCAAAAGCTGCTGGAAATACTCCTTTCATCTACTTTGATGTCCTGTGGACTGGTGAGCAGGTCGTTGCTGCCATCCCTTATAAAGGCTGTCTACCTATCTTCTTTATCTTTCTCTTTGCCTTGCAGTCTGACATAGTTTCTTTGTGCCACTTACTGAGTCACTTTCCAGAAGCTGGTAGGGTGTCTCTGATGCAGGCCAACAGTTGCACTGGGGATGACTTTACAATCACTGATTCTAGAGCAGTGCCCTATCCTTACTAAGAGGAAGTCTACATGTTGGACATTCTTCTGACTGTCTCTTTCTGAACCATGTGTTGGTCACTATCAAGCCATTTGCCAGACAGAAGTCTAGAATAGCTTCTCCTTCTTTCTTTTCCTCAGTATCACAGCCCTGCTGCGGCGCATAGGCTAATATTATGAATACTGCCCTATCATTACACTGGAATCTGATTGGCATGAGTCTGTCACTAATTCTGTTGATACACCACACTTTCAGTTTTGTTGGTATACCTCACTTTCTTTGGAAGCCTCTCTTTCACCACAATCCCACACCATTGAGTAGTAGGCTTTGGACCCCAAGCCAAATGGCTTCACTACATTGCCCTTCCATCTTGTCTCTTGGATACACAGAATGTTCAGCCTCCTTTGTATCATCATGTAATCTTCATGTCATACACTTCCAAGCTGCATCTTGTCAGTGAACCTATAAACACTGTCTGTGCAGTAGCTTATTGACTCAGGGCTGCTGGGCTTTATGGTGAGCACACACTGATCAATATGGGCACATACATCCCTCCTCCCACCATTAGCTTGGGTCCCTGGAGTAGGTTGGGGTAGGCCGTGTCCTCAACCCACTTATCACTGGTAACTACCCTTGCCCATTTTAGTCAACATGACCGAATCACCTAGACCCATATTTTACAGTGTTGAGTGGCTAGCCCTGCCTTGGCACACTTTCTGTGGTCTGTGCTCTCCTATCTTGAGGATACTGTGCACCACAATAGATGCAAAAAGTGGTTGGTCTGTACAACTCTTCCCCTATAGGGCACCATGTAGAGTTTGTGCTGCTGCCCACAATGCCATTCATTGGAGAGTTTGAGATGGAAACACTCAGCATGTTTTTTGGAGGTGGGAGGAACCCCACAGAGACACAGGGAGAACATGCAAACTCCAAATATGCATTGGCCAGAGGTCAGGATTGAACCTTGTACCTTGTACATGGGAGGTAAAGTTCTTCACCACTATGCCAACTAGACTAGCCCCATATCTTTACATTAAGCAGAACTGAAACATTTTGAGCTTATGATAAATTGGGGACTGAATGTATTGAAACATACTGTATGCCGGAACTCAAATTCTAGACTTCATTATTAACGCATTTTACAACATAGCTGTATGGAGGCAGAAGGGGCAGAGGGTTGTGTGCTTGCAGTAGTATCATGTCAGAGGCATGTTTGAAAGCTAATCAGAAGGTAGATAGAGGATGAAAATGGCTGCTGGTCTGTTCAAAAAATAAAGATCAAAATATTAAATAAAACCATAGATTGATGTGTGTAGAGTATTTATAATGACCCTCATCTGTCATCAGCTGCATACTGTAGATTTAGGCAGTGAAACTGCAAGATGATCACCCACACAGCAATAGGACCATGGTTAGAATATCTGGAAGAGAAAGCACTGAGTGACTGACAAAGCAGTTACTGCATACAGGGTGGTAGTATACCAAATAAGACTTCTATAACTAGGCATATATCAGCAAATATAGCTTTCCCTGCCATGTATATATATATATATATATATATATATATATATATATATATATATATATATATATATATATATATATATATATCTGCTTGGAGATGTCTGGTTTTCCACAGTACCAGCAGGTGCTGCTTCTTAATGGTGAAGACAGTAACTATCTCCAGTAGTGTCAGCATTTTCTATTATGCCTAGCTCATGGATGCCTCATCTAGCATTCCAGTACCCAGTCTGAAATATTTTATGATCTATAGTGTGTTTGTGTTAAGAAATATTATTTTAGGTGAGGGTTTTAACACACTTGCTTGTTTTGGGGATATCTAATCAGTTCATCTGATAGTAGAAATAATGAGCTAAACAGCTAATCTCTGATCAAAGATGAATCCTGTGGTAGCGCCTCCTGCAAACATGTCTCTTACCCAGTATTAACACAGACTAATAATCTGCAGATCTGCTGTATTTTTTGTAATATTTAGTTAAAGTTGACCGATCGCCACCCCTTCACCTTTAATGTTTTCTTGAAGTTATTCCTTACTTTGTTTTTTAAGCACTAACCTGCTGGCAGCAATCTATTTTTCATATTTATTTACAAAAGAAAATAATTTATGATTTTGGCTTTAGGCTTTTGAAATATTCTGAGTCATCTAACTTTTTGTTTTGCATGACATATTTGATCTTATTGGATAAAGTAAACAGATGAGCTTCTACAGACCCAATACATCATATATGTGTAATTATTATTGCCATGATATATAGTCTACTGTGTTTTCCCTTTCATAAGTTTGTATAAGTAAATATTATATATATTGTATGACTGCTTTTCTATATATACATATTAAATTACATTTCTTTCTTATTAAACTGAACCTGCCTCGGGCAAGGATGAAAATCCATTTCTCTATTTTCCTGTCTAGAAAAAATAAATAAATGATTAATCAAATTGAATATTTCTGAAAGAAATTATGACACATAGTTATTTGAGTTTAACAGTATATATTTGATTTTGCTATCAAACTAGAGCTTTTGTTACATTAGAATTTGACACATTAGACTTTTATCAGAACATAATGGAAAATGAAGGTAGTCAGGTGGTAATCAAAATGGCAACTAGAGGAGGAGCCAAGCATGTGCCTGCATTATAATGATAGTACATCAAAATAGAAATATTTACCCTTCAAAATGATATTTTCTGTGGCTGAATATAACCGAGCATAAAAATTCCTTAGGACCACTGTTTTTACACCAAATTAAAGCTGGATATTGGTATTTAAAGTTACATTTTGTACATTGGTATTCAAATATAATTCCCTGCAGTTAAGAAGAGTGAAAAGTGGCATTTTTGTCACTGGCAATAAGAGGTAATGAAACAGCTTATTAATTACATTGGCAAAATAGCTTATCTTTATCAAGATAGATGTGCAATATTTCATTAAAAAGAACAATTGTGCACTGTTTGCATAACTGTATTTATTTATCTTTTAATAACTAGTTTGTTTACATTCCTTGCAATCCATTTTCCTTGGATGCAGAACTATTCTACACATTTAATTGTAAAAGTGCAACAATAATCCAAAAAGCAGGGCAAAAGAAGGCTTTTGCACTCCAAAATGCTTTAATTCCACATAGTACAGCTAAAAACTGCTTCAGCCAAATGCAGTACATAAAAAAGCAACAGAGCAGTTAAAAATAATCCAAAAAGATAAGCGCTTTCATTCCACTGACATATAAAAAGGAACTTCATCAAATAAATGAACAAACTGCCATTAATATTCTTAAACCAATCACAGCTAAAATTCAGAGCACACCCTTATTGCATGAAATAGCCTGACATAACCAAGCATAGTAAAAAAGGCATAGTAAAAGGAATACATAACCAGTTTCTACAATTAGTCAATAGGCATGGTTTTAAATATATGGAATTGGTGATTAAACACAACACAGAACTGGTTGAGTCCCTCACTAGAGACATTTTATGTTTAGACCAAACTATCTTACAAGATGTGACTTTTAATGACAATAAATATGAATATGATTGTATTTTGCATTCGATAGATGAACAGATGACAATCATTAAGAATAGGAAACTTAAAAAACTAACAAGGGATATAGAGGAATATAGAAATAACATTGCCTATCCCCCACCACCACACTCAAGTGTGGAACAGAAGAACACATTTTGCCTCTGAGATGGGAGAACAGCCTGATTTGGCTATCATGGAGGATGCTGTTGTAGAGAATGAACTTGAGAATGATTTTTTAGGCAACAGCAATTTCCCTCCCCTGAGACGGTCAGAACGTCTGATGAACCAGCAAAGATCAAAGATGAACTGGAATGCATCGAAACAACAGAGACACCACCAATATCAGAGGGGGTCCAATCAATTCAGAGGGAACAACAGAGGTTCACGGAGAGGGAGGAGATGACTGTTCAACTTTTGCCTACTAATGACTTTTCATATGCAGCACCAGTTTTAAATATAGTGGAAAATTCCCTTGGTGATTTTAAAATGTATAATTTTTCTTCGGTTGTCATTGATATTGACATGTGTGATCTGCTAGCTAAAGGTTTGTCTTTTATTCCCAGTAAATGTATTAACTTGGTGCAAGTGCTGCTTGATTTGAAACTTTATGTGTGTCAGTTAAATCTGAATGTAATGTTTCACACTGATACCTGTCCAAATAATAGTTTGACAGTTTCTAGTACATTTAACCCCCCATCCTTCTTTGGAGCTTTTTGAACATATGTGTGAACTGGACATCAGGTCTACTTGTTCTAAATCAGAACATTTAGTTCAGTCAGGTAAGACACGAAGTAAAAACAATTTATCTGAACATGAGAAATTTAATTTAGATCTGCTTTTGTCATCTGTTGGTATCTGATTCATGAAACCTGATAAGGGAGGGGGGTTGGTTATTATGAATGTAAGTGATTATAATAGTAAAATGAAAAATATCTTGGAGAGTGGAACATATAATCATTGTTCATTGAATGAGCTGAATACCACATGTTCTAGCATTAGAAGTTTTTTGCAAGACCTCCTTACTGACGGGTCTATTTTAATGGACGAGTATTACGCCCACAATTTTTGGTTTACGAAAAATTCATAAAGACCTGAACCAGCCCCCTATGTGACCAATTGTTGATGCTAGAGGGTCTATCACTCACCCACTGGCTAAATTCCTGGACACTAAGTTAAAAGACATAGTTAGGAATGAGGCACATCTGTGTATAGATTTGTGGGATTTTTTTAAGGGGATTGGATATGTTCATTGAATGAGCTGAATACCACATGTTCTAGCATTAGAAGTTTTTTGCAAGACCTCTTTACTGACGGGTCTATTTTAATGGACGAGTATTACGCCCACAATTTTTGGTTTACGAAAAATTCATAAAGACCTGAACCAGCCCCCTATGCGACCAATTGTTGATGCTAGAGGGTCTATCACTCACCCACTGGCTAAATTCCTGGACACTAAGTTAAAAGACATAGTTAGGAATGAGGCACATCTGTGTATAGATTTGTGGGATTTTTTTAAGGGGATTGGATACAGTAACTTTTGGTTTGGAGTATTTGTTTATCACTATTGATGTCAAAGATCTGTATTCAGTCATACACCATGATGTTGGTGAAGACTGGTTCTGTGAATACCTTAGGCTTAAGGGTATAGATCAACAGCAGATTAACACCTTTGAATAACTATTAGATCTGGTGTTAAAGTCACATTTTATTTTAACAAGGAACTATACTGTCAGAAAGTGGGGGTAGTTATGGGGTCCTCATGTGGCAGTTTATATGCCAACATAGTGATGCTTGAGTGGGAGAGAAAATTTATTTTTCCATTTGATTGGTACAACTACTCTGTGTCATATACCTGCTTTTTGGATGATATTTTTATTTTATGGAAGAAGGCCCCAGTACAACTGTTGTTGACTTTGTTGAATACATCAACAACACTACACCATTTTTGAAATGTACCCATACTGTTAATACAGACCAAATAGCTTACCTAGATGTTCTTATTATTAAGGACATCTTTAATAATAGATTTGTAGCTGAAATTTATTACCTTCTTACACTTTAGTAGTAACCATCCTTATATACAAAAGCGAGCAGTTGTCAAAGGACAATTTGTTAGAGCGATGAGGATGGTTACTACTTGGTCATCATTTTTAAATGAGGTTGACAAAATGAAAAATATGTTCTTACATAGAGGGTACCCTGGCTCGATGGTTAATGAACCAAGTCAGGAAGTTATTGAAAAAAGAGCTAGGGGGTATTTTGGACCCATTTTGGGTGATAAGCATAATAGGATGGTCCCTACTGATATGACTAAGGCAGTTTCTTCTGTTTCATCAATGGATAGTAATAATGTTAATATTCCTATTATAAATGGTAATGATGAAACAATGAGTAATAATAACAATAATAAAAAGTTTTCTCATGCTTTCCTTACTACATTTAGCAATGATAGCTATATGATTAGGAACATTCTTTATAAGAATTGGGAAATTTCACGGCGAAAAAATACCTTAAGGGACCATTTGGGTGCTTCCCTCATTTTTGTCTATAAGAAAGGACAAAATATAAAGTCAGCCTTTGAACACATTGTGCCTACTTGTAAAATAGGTTGCATGCATAAATGTGGTTCATGTGCATTTTGCCACTATATTCTTGAAAATAATTGAATTTTTTGTTAATAAATATAAGGTGAGCATAAAGTGTAGATCTAATTGTAACACTAGTAAGATAGTGTATTGTGCTATTTGTTCCCATTGTTCATGTTTCTATGTAGGGAAATCTGAATGCAAATTAAAAAACAGAATGAGTAAGCACCTTAGCGACATTCATCTAGGGAAAGAAACAAATACTTTAGTAAGACATATTATTGCTAGTCCTGGGGGCAGCCACAGTGGTGCAATGGTTATCATTGCCACCTTACAGCAAGAGGTTCTCCAGTTCCATCGGCTGGGGTGCCTTCTGTGCGGAGTCTGCATTTCCTCCCTGTGGTTGCGTAGGTTTCCTCCGGGTGCTCCAGTTTCCTCCCACATCCCAACGACATGCTGTAGGTGGATTGGATACTCCAAATTGGCCCTAGGCATGAGTGCATGCATGTGTGTACCTTCTGTGGAAGGTTGGGCGCTGGGCTGGCAACTCAACACTGTAAAACTCCACTGCCAATCATAAGCAAACAGGTGCTCCATTGCGGTTACCCCTAACCGGGAAAAAGCTGAAAGAAGAAGAAGAATTATTGCTAGTCCTGGGCATGTTTTCAAATTTGTTGTTTTACAAACATTAATTATGTCAGAACATGGAGGTGCCTGGCCCCTTTTACTTGGGAAAGCAGAATTGGTTTGGCAGCTTCATTTAAATGCACAATTTTAGCCAGAGTTAAATGACGCAAAGAATATAAAATGTCTGCTTAAATTGAGAGCTTTAAATAGATAGAATGTATCTTTTTTCTCTTTAGTTCAATTTTAATTTTAGAATTTTACTATTGTGTATAACATTGTTATATTCCTTTTATGAATGAAAAGAAAAGGGGGGGGGGTGTTCCATTTACTATGTTTTCTTTTACTATGGCTTTTTTACTATGCTTAGTTTTGTCAGGCTATTTCATGCAATAAGGGTGTGTTCTGAATTTATCTGTAATTGGTTTAAGAGTGTTTAAGAAGCCTAATGGCAGTTTGTTCATTTATATGATGAAGATCCTTTTTTATATGTCAGTGGAATGAAAGCGCTTATCTTTTTGGATTATTTTTAACTGCTGTGTTGCTTTTTATGTACTGCATTTGGCTATAGCAATTTTTAGCTGTACTATGTGGAATTAAAGTATTTTGGAGTGTGGAAGCCTTCTTTTGCCCTGCTTTTTGGATTATTAGTGCTGGTTTGGTGTTAAAACTGCAATAACAAATATAACAGGAAATGTAATATCATTAACATGAAATCAGACTGGACATAGAGAATGCATCGGGACATAGTCTCTGTAGTATGAGACACAGATGAAATAAAGATAACTAAAACATTAAGCATGACTAATTTACCATTATCAGAGTACATAACACTAGGGTTACCACCTGTCCCACTTTGCGAGGGACAGTCCCTCTTTGGGCAGTTGTGTGCTGAAAAAAAAATATTAAAAATGTCAAATGTCCTGACATTGTAGGACATAATTATGTCCCATATTTTATGTAATAGTTGCATAAAATAGTTATTCTGTATCTAAAATACCTAAATGTTACAAAAAACAGAATAAGCAGCTAAAATGCTACAAGAATAAGCTTTTATTTAGGCAAAAGAGTTAAGTTCTATCCTTTGTACTGACCATGGGTATGTGTCGGCTTGTAAAATCTGATGTATGTCCTGAAAATTTCCCACTTTGGCCATTTGAAAAGGTGGCAACCCTACATAACACAGTTTCTTTCAATGAGGTCAGACTGACTTTGCAATGAGGTGCCATGATCTTGGATTGCTTATAGGATCATAGTATCAAAGGATAATAGGATCATAGGAAGTAACTAGGCTAATGGCCCTAGAAACTTACAAGCCTAGCCAAGTACAACTCCTGTTCCCAAGAATGTCAAGCTATTAAGCAGAACTAAATCAACAACTACTGCTCCTGTCCAAAAGGGACACAGGTGAAACTCCCATTTGAATTTGCGGTTTCCCCATACAATCATCCAAATTATACAATCATCCAAATTACACTTAAATAGTGTCAGCAAGGGGCTCTACTTCACATGAATTGGAAGTTTGTTCCAGAGGAGAGATAACCTCTGTGAGACATATCTGTCTCTCCAGCAAGTCCTGCTGATGTCACATGCAAAGTTGAGTTCCCTAGATCAAGTGCATCTTATACCATTTGATTTACGTATGTGCCGCATTTCCATTAGAGCAGGATCTAAAGTTGCTCTACATGCAAGGCAGAGGTCACCTCTGAGTAGTCTGTAAGACACAGAGTATAGTGACAGTGATTTCAGTCTGTTAATGTATGACATATGCTGATGACCCTGAATTTTCTTTGTAAGAAACCTTTGAGGTTTTTCCAGTTGCTGCAGGTGCCCGGTAAGGTACTTACCAAAGGTAGCACTGTATTCTATTATTGGCCTGATGAGTGAGGAATACCTGGGGGTTATAACCTCTTTTGGTTTGGATACAATGCCCTTACTTATGAGGTGGGCAATGTAGAAAGCTTTTCTTACCACTCTGGAGACAGGGTGGTCAAAGGAAAAGTTGCTGTCAACCTGTTTGCTCAAATCACTCACCACTGATTGCGTGCTTAGGGTGTTGTTGTTAATGTGGTAATCTGCAGGGATGTTGCCTTTGCTAAAGGGGGTGATAATGCATTTTTTTGCATTTAGTTTTAGCCCATGACTTTGGCACCAGTCGTTTGTCTATGTAAGTCCCTCTTGTAGGATGTTGACATCATTTTGGGACTCAATGATTGCACCTAGTTTGCAATTATCAGCAAACTTTGTCAACCATAGGCATTTTGTTTTAATCTGTACATCCAGGAAGTAGATTACAAACAACAGGAGTCCCAGCGCCACTGGCTATGGGTCTGCTGGTGAAGGTAGAGTCACCTATTTTGACTGTGTGCATTCTATTGGTGAGCCAGTTTGTAACCCACCTGATAATATATGGGTTGATCTCCAGCTAGGTGAGATTATCAGTGATGCCTGAATGAGGAATAATGTCAAAGGCCTTGGCCAGGTCCAGGTAGGCCATATGCACAGATTTTCCTTCATCCAGGGCTTTGGTGACTGTCTCAAAGAAGTCCACCAAGTTCAAGAGGCAGGATCTCCCTTTAACAAAGCCAAACTGGGTCAGGACAAGACATTTGTAGGTCTCCTATAACTTTGGTGATAATGTCCATTATTATTCTTTACATAGCATTGCATATTAGGCTGGTCAGGCTTAAGGGTCCATAGTTTCCAAAGTCTGCGGAGGCACTGCCTTTATGTAACATGATGATGGTTGCTGTTTTCCATTCAGCAGGTACAAAACCAGTTCTTAGACTGTGGTTAAAAAGAGCACCCAAAAGTGCAGTTAATTCCTGTTTTAATTAATTTAGAATGCATCCTGGGATATCATAAGATCCCATATAGGTTGTGTTTTTTGGCTTTGAAGAAAATGTTTCCTGGGGAATACTAGGTGAAAGTCAGGTGGTTGAGATGCTTTGGGGGATATGTGGTGGGGACAGCAGGGAGAAGTTTTCACTGAACCTGTCAGCTAGCAGTTTGGATATTTCTGTGAGTTCAGTATATGTGATGCCATTAACAAATAGTTCTGTGTAGATCTGGATTTTTACTTTAAGGTTTCTGAGATAGCTAAAGAAGGCCTTATGGTTATCCTTTGTGAAGGAGGCTAATTTGGATTCATAGCTAGCTTTAGAATGACTTAAGAGGTATCTTATTTGCGTGTTTAATGAGGGAATGCTTCAAATTCAGAGACCATTCCTCCTTGCTCCTGGACAGCAATTTCTTTGCCTTATTGTATAACCTGCTAATGGTGGATGTCCACCAGGCATGCTTGTTCTTTCTTGAGGATCTTGTTTTGATCCTATCATATTTGGTTGAGTCAATACACTTGTATAGATGCTTATACAAGGCATTGGTGTAAATCCCAGTATAGATGTCCATGCCATCAGTGATGGCAGGGGCTATGAAGCTGTTAATGCTGTGATAAAAGGATGTAATTCCAGCACAGATAGCTGGAATTTTGGTAATAATTATATGTCATTTGTGAATATCAAACTAACGTATACAAGATGATTGTGTTACAAATGTATTAGAACTGTATGTCATGTGTATATCAAACTGCTTTGTACAGAAGTTTGTCTTGAAAAGGTACTTGTAAAGTGCTGTGTTTAAATGTATCCACAGTGTGCCCTACTGGAAGAGAATAGAAATGTACATGCACTATTGTAAGTGTTTAAATGTATATATATTAACAGTGGAAACTGGAATATAGGAGGTTAACCTCAGTCCAGCAAACTTTAGAAAAATGTCTGAAATTAAATTACTTTATAGGCTATGCCATAAAGATGTTTCAATGCAGCTAGAGACACAATGTCTGTGCTAGGAAACTTTCTGTATTGTCTTTAGGGTGAATTAATTGCTACTTTAGAACCATGAAGGAATGTAATTGTTTTATGACTTCCAGCATTTGCCAAAGATCTGAGCAAAAGCCCTTGTATGAGTATTTTTACAGATAGATGCTAAATACTGCCAGTTTCAGCAGTGGTGGTTTTGCCTGAAAACTAGAAGTCAGATGACAAGAAGTGATGTCATTCTGCAAGCTATCCCAGCAGTAATATTTTAGATACTATTTTGAGAAGTCTGTTAGTGAAACAGCCAGGCATTCTGCATTTTGTCTTGGACATGATAACGACAATAAGGACCATTCAACTCATCTGTCTTGCTCTAATAGTAAGTTACTAAGGAATACTGTAATTCTCATAGATACAGTCAGGAATATAGTGAAGCTTAGTTTAGATATTTTCTTTATTTGTGTGAGCCTGTACTGCAATGTTATTTTAAATACTTTCTGTGCTTTTGAACTCTGGTGTCACTGTGAATATATATTTAATATTGTCTTGTTCTTTTATTATTTATTATTAAATATATTTAAACCTTTCATTGTGGCTGATCTTTGTAGAGATATTTAAGTTTTGAGAGTACTTGCATATTGATTTGGTGACACTGTGTGGGTCACTCCTAATAGCCTTGCTCTTGGTCAAACTACCATTTGTGTTAATATTAATATTACACAGTAAGATTGGACACTCTGTTAAGGGCCTTAAGGTAGCTGGAAGGAGTGACTGATGGCAGTGAAAACTACCTTATATTCACGGCAGAAGGGGGCATAGCTTGTAAACCTGTGCCAGCCTTTCCCTGGTGTATGTGTGTATGTAAATCAAAGTTCAAAGAATGTGTGTCAGCTACTTGGGCAGGGACATGAAGCACTGGTCTGACAGAGAGGGTGCTGAAGGTCTTGGTTTGGTCACTCAGCTGAGATCTCAGCTCTTCAACTGTGCCAATGAGGAGTCCCACTGGGGATCTTGAGGAAGAGGGACAGACCAGTCCCAAACTGACAGTGATCTCTGTGGGCTCTTTAGGGAAGTCACATTTGATGCAGAGAGCTGCATCTGGAAATACTGTGTGTGCACCTGTTAACCTCTCAGTGACTGTCCACAACCATTGCCAGTGGTGAGGATTGAGGCTCCTTGATTACTGGTTGGAAGTGGTGAGTCATCACATATTAATTGGTGGCCAGTGATGAGATATCCACATCACATATTAATTGGCTGGTAGTTTCATATGAGAATAGTTTTATTTATTTTATTTTTTGCTAGCTTAGTTAGTCAGGGAGTGCAGGCAAGGATGTCAGTGGAGGATTATGGCAAGCTGCCAAGGAACCAGTTGGCTGAGATGTGCCAAGGCAAAGGACTGGAGCATGCCAACCTGACTAAAGGTGAAATTATTGCAGTCTTAACCACAGCTGCATCACAGACCAGCAATCAGGAAGACAACCAGACTGGACTTGAGGATGTCCAACTCTCAGGAAACGGACAGTTCAACTTTACCTCAGAGGACTTAAAAATCCATCTGGGGTTATATAGACTTGAACTGGAGGCCAAACGGTTGGAAATAGAATCAGCAAAGGAACCACAGTGTTTGGAGGCTGAAGAAAAGGATAAACAAATGGAATTAGAATCAGCAAAGAGACTGAGATGTCTGGAAGCCAAAAAAAATGAGAGGCAGAGGCAACATATTGCCATGGTCATGGAGGTAATGAGGAAGGGAGTAACCAAACACCAGAAGCAATAAAGGTCAGTAAATTTCTTCCACAATTTACAGAGGAGGATAATTTTGATAGTATTATTCATATGTTTGAAAAGGGTATGTAAACAGTATAATGTTGACCAAGGGCTCTGGGTATGGTTCCCGACACCCTTACTCAATGATAAAGCTGTAACTGTTGTTCCTAAATTGTCTGATACTGATTACTTAAATTATAGTGCAGTTAAAATTGTTTATTAGAGTATTTTAAGTTAACACCTGAACCTTATGGATAAAAGTTTCGTGAGCAGATGAAAGTGTGTGGGAATATATTGCTGAGCTAAGCACTTATTTTCATAGGTGGTTGAGTCAGTGTCAGGTCACCACTTTTGAAGGGCTGGCAGACCTTTTGGTGAAGGACGAAGTCCTTAGCACTTTGCCAGAGGACATGAGAATCTGGTTGGCAGATATAGAATACAACACCGCAGATGAGTTGGGGAAAAAAGGAGACCTATCCCTAGCAAGCAGGGCATCACTGCACAGGAAAGGGATACCCAATGCTGCACATGAGTATAAGGGATCCCATGGTGGGCAGCCTAAACCACCCCAGCAGAGTCCACCAGTAACAGGGTATGCCACTAATTCAGGTACACGGCCAAGATCAAGGGTTAAATGTTTTAAATGTTGCCAGTGGGGCCATGTAGCATATAGATGCCCACAGAGGCAAGGTGGGGAACAAAAGGTAGGTGAGCCAGTAAGTGGGAATAAACAGAATGTCCATGGTAAGCTGTCTGGAGACAACAGGGGTACCAAACTACCACAAGAGGTTATATCCTATCTTAGTAGATGGGAAATAGGCCATTGCCTCTGACCTAACCACTGTGAAGCCTGCAATGGTTAAATAAGGGCACTACTTGCATGGGCAGTCTACTCAAGTCCAAACTTTAGTAGGGACCACATTCCAAATACCCTTGGCTAGGAGGGTGGAAAAGGAAGCAAGCAAGTAGGTGTATTTGAGGATATATTTTGATAATGCCATACCTTATATGCATGCAGTGGCACACAGGCAGGCTTGGAGACAGGCATGTGAGTCTGGTAGCCTGGAGGGGTCCCAGACAGACTGCATACTTGAAGCCAGGACTGGTGAGGTAGTTACTTCTGGGAGAGAGCTACCCTGTAGCAGTGAGACTGAAGGTGACCCACATCTACTAGTGGGTACTGATGTTCCTTTGGACAGAGTGACTACAAGGGCAGAGGTGAGTAGTAGTACCCAGGCTGACAGTGAGGCAACACTGTCAGATAATAAGAGACTTCCTGTGGAAAGGGAGCTGGGAAGGGTTACAAAGAGAGAGATGGTACAGGCTCAGCTGTCAGACCCTACATTGCAAGGCTTGAGGGAGGTAGCTAGGGTGGCACCTGATTCCCAAGGAAAGGAGGAATCTGTATACTGGAACAAAGTGTTACTGTATAGAGAGTGGACCCCTGAGGGAGGGTTAGAGGGTGAGAGAGTACAGTGGTTAGTAGTGCCCAGAGCCTACCATCTGGCATTTCTAGCCATAGCCCATGACATTCCCTTTGCAGGTCATATGGGCATAAAGTGTACCTAGAGATGCATTATGCAGAAGTTTTATTGGCCTGGGGTTTCCAGGGATGCAACAGGGTACTGTAGGAGAGTAGTGTCAAAAGGTAGGCAAGGCAAGAGACAAGGTTCATGGGTTCATAGGTAGGTACTAGGCTATCAATCCTGGGGCCTATAAAAGTCTAGCCAAAAAGGTTCCCTGGCTTTCGCCACCCAAGAAAATTATTCCTTTTATGCCTTTGCCTGAAAGTTTTAGATGGTAGCTATGGATATTTTGGGGCTTCTGAGTACCCCAAGAAGTATATCCTAGTGGTAGTGGATTATGCTAACAGATACCCTAAGGTGGTGGCTTTGTCATCCATCGAGACAGAAAAGGTGGCAAATGCTTTGTTAGAGATTTTTAGCAGGGTAGGTTTCCCAAAAGAAATACTGACTGACAGAGGTGCTAATTTCATGTTAGACCTGCTGGCTTATCTGTGGATGCACTGTGGGGGTGAAGCACGTAAAGACCACCCCCTACCATTACCAGACTAATGGTCTGGTGGGGAGGTTAAACTCCACACTAAAGACCATTCTATGGGCATTTGCAGACCAGTTTAAGAGGGAGTGGGACAAATATTTGCCCCATCTGTTGTTTGCTTACAGAGAGGTGCCCCATAAATCCGCAGTTTTTTATCTCTTGAGTTGCTGTATGAGCATAGAGTGAGGGGACCCCTAGATTTTATTTGCAATGAGTGAGAGGGTGAGTGTGAATCCCACAAGGAGTCTTTTGTGGCATATGTCCTAAATCTCAGAACAAGGCTTAGGGAACTCATGGTCTTGGCATAGGAGAACCTGGCAGAAGCCCAACAGCAGAAAAAGTTCTGGTATGACAGGAATGCTCAAGCCAGAGAGTATGCTGTGTGGCAGCAGGTTATGGTTCATATTCTTGTCAGGCACAACAGGCTGCAGGCAGCTTGGTAAGGACCCTTCAAAGTGGTAAGGAAGGTCAGTGATGTTAACTACATGGTAGAACTGCTATGCAGGAGGCAGAGGCACAAACTGTACAATTTTAACATGAGGAAACCTTAACATGATAGGGAGGCACTTGGGCTGAGTCTTTGCAGTAGACAGCAGGAGGAGTCTCGGGGGATCTGGTGATTGATCTCCTCGGTGAGGCTCAGACTGACACCTCAGTGGAAGGGGTAGCAATGTCCAGTAGCTATCCCCTACCCATGTTCGAGAAATACGAACAGTGTTACAGGAGTTTGGGAGCATGCTCACTGGGAAACCAGGGTGTACCCACCTGGTGCAGCACCATGTGGATACAGGATCCCAAAGGTCTAGTAAGCAGGGCCCTTATAGGGTGCCTGAGATTATCAAACAGACTCTGAGGGAGGAGGTACAGAAAATATTGGAACTGGGGGTAATCCAGTTGTCCAGCAGTCCCTGGGCCTCCCCAGTGGTGCTGGTACCAAAAAAGGATGACAGCACTAAGTTCTGTGTGGACTACAGGAAACGAAATAGTCACGCAGAGTCAAATGCTTAACCCCATGCCTAGGACAGATGAAACTCTAGAGCAGCTGGGTTGAACTAAGTATCTTACCACTATTAATCTTTCCAAGGGCTACCGGCAGGTGCCCTTGACTCCCAGTGCTAGGGAGAGGTAATCTCTTGTGACTCCTTTCGGCTTGTATGAGTTCACAAATATGCCCTATGTGATGAAAAATGCTGCAGCGACTTTCCAGAAGCTGGTAGATTGTACCTTAGCAGGAGCAGGAGATGTTGCCCTTGCTTACCTGGATGATATTGCCATCTACAGCCATTCCTGGCAAGAGTGCCTTCAACATGTCAGGGAAGTGCTTGGCAAACTACAGAGGGTAGGGTTGACCATTAAGCCCAGTAAGTGTCAGGTGGGTATGGCAGATGTCTCCTACCTGGGACATAGAGTGGGGAGTAGTAAGATCAGGCCAGAACCTGCCAAAGTGGAAGCCATTCAGAGATGGCCTGCCCCTTTTACCAAAAAGCAGGTGAGGGTTTTCTAAGGAGCAGCAGGGTACTACAGAAATGTGTCCCAAATTATACTATCATAGTTGCTTCCTTCACAGACATGACAAGGAAAAACAGGCCAGATAAGGTAGTGTGGACCCCAGCATGTAAGCAGGCATTCCAGAAGCTTAACAGAGTTTTCGGAGGACTCCCTGTGTTAGCCAGTCCAGATTACAGCAAATAATTTATAGTGCAGGTGGATGCTTCAAACCATGGGGTGGGGACTGTACTCAGTCATGTTTCCTCAGAGGGAGAACAGCACCAAGTGGTATATCTCAGCCATAGGATCCAACACAGGGAGGAATACTATGCAGCTGTAGAAAAGGAATGTCTAGCCATAGTATGGGCACTGCAGAAACTTCAGCCTTATTTGCAAGGAAGGAAATTCATTGTAGTTACAGACCACAATCCCTTCACATGGCTACATTGAGCCAGCCAACAAAATGCCAAGTTACTAAGGTGGAACCTAGGGTTGCAGGCGTGTGATATGACAGTGCAGCACCGCAGTTGGGTTAGCAATGCCAACTCAGATGGGCTTTCCAGACAGGGTATGGGGTATTTTATTCCCAGATAGGCTCATCCGTCTCAAGCAATGTTTCTCAAGGGTCACTTGGAAAACTAGCTTGAGTATTCAAGGGGGGGGGTGTGACAAAAGGAGGTACTGCCAGCAGAGCTAGCTGGAATTTTGTAAATAATTATATGTCATTTGTGAATATCAAACTAATCTATGCAAGATGCTTGTGTTACAGATGTATTAAAACTATATGTTATGTGCATATCAAACTACATTGTACATTAGTTTGTGTTGGAAAGGTATTTTAAAGTTCTGTGTTTAAAATGTATCCACAGTGTGCCCTACTGGAAGAGAAATGTACATGCACTATTGTAACTGTGTAAATGTATATATTTTAATAGTGGAAACTGGAATACAGGAGGTTAACCTCAGTCCAGCAAACTTTAGAAAGATATCTGAAATGAAATTACTTTATAGGCTATGCCATAAATATGTTTCAATGCAGCTAGAGACACAAAGTCTGTACTAGGAAGCTTCCTGTATTATCTTTAGGGTGAACTAATTGCTACTTTGGAAGCATGAAGGAATGTAATTGTTTTATGACTTCCAGCATCTGCCAAAGATCTGAGCAAAAGCCCTTGTGCGAGTATTTTTACAGGTAGATGCTAAATACTGCCAGTTTCAGCAGTGTAGGGGCTTGCCTGGGAGCTAGAAGTCAGATGACAAGAAGTGATGTCATTCTGTAAGCTATCCCAGCAGTAATATTTTAGATGTTATTTTGAGAAGTCTCTTAGTGAGACAGAGCATTCTGCATACTGTCTTGGACATGACAACAACAATAAGAACAATTCACCACATCTGCCTTGCTCTAATAGTAAGTTACTAGGAAATACTATAATTCTCTTAGAGACAGTCAGGAATATAATGAAGCTTAGTTTAGATATTTTTTCTTTTTATGTGTGAGCCTGTACTGCAATGTTATTTTAAATATTTCCTGCGGTTTTGAACTCTATCACTGTGAATATATATTTAGTATTGTCTTGTTCTTTTATTATTTTATTATTAAATATATTTAAACCTTTCATTGTGGCTGATCTGTTTGGAGATATTTAAGTTTTGAGAGTACTTGCTTACTGATTTGGTGACACTGCAATCCTAATAGCCTTGCTCTTGGTCAAACTACCATTTGTGTTAATATTAATATTACACAGTAAGAGTGGACACCCTTTGTTAAGGGCCTTAAGGCAGCTGGCAGGACTGGTTGGTGGAAGTGAAAACTACCTTATAGTCTGGGCAGAATGGGGCATAGCTAGTAAACCTGTGCCAGCCTTTCCCAGGTGTGTGTGTGTGTGTGTGTGTGTGTGTGTGTCTGTGTGTGTGTGTGTGTGTGTGTGTGTGTGTGTGTGTGTGTGTGTGTGTGTGTGTGTGTGCGTGTCTGTGCGTGTCTGTGTGTGTGTGTGTGTGTGTGTGTGTGTGTAAATCAAACCTCATCGAGTGTGTGTGACAGCTACTTGAGCAGGGACACAAAGCACTGGTTGGATAGAGTGGGTGCTGGAGGTCTTGGCTTGGTCACTCAGCTGAGATCTCATCTCTATAGCTGTGCCAGTGAGGAGTCTTATTGGGGATCTGTAGGAAGAGTGAGAAACAAGCCTCAGACTGAGTGTGGTCTTTGTGTGCTCTTAAGGTAAATTCCACTGGATACAGAGAGCTGCATCCAGAAACAGTGTGTGTACCTGTTAACCTCTCAGTGAATGTCCCCACTGTTGCTATTGGTGAAGATTGAGGCTCCTTGATTAATAGTTAGCATTGGTGGGTCATCACAAATGCTGTCAAATATTAGGTTGTTATTGGCTTTGGAGAAGTTTTTTAGTTTAGTTGCTGCTAATGGGATGTCAGATGTTATTGCTACTTCTAATGAGACGGATGTATGATCAGACCTCACTAGGGAGGGCCACACACATGTGGTGGTGCAACAATCACCTAGGTTAGTGAGCACCAAATCCAGAATGTTTGGGCCTCTTGTTGGGGTGTCAACCAACTGGTCCAGGGCATTTGAGTTTTTGACATCCAAGAACCTTTGGGCATGTGTGTTAGTACATGTATAATTTACCCAATCTATGTATGGGTAGTTAAAGTCATCTAAAAGCAGGGTGTTTGGTTGTATCTTGAGCGTTTCAAGTAGATCCAGGTATGCAATGTGGGTATCCTGGTTCATGGAGGGGGTCCTATAACTGGCAATAACTTGGAGAGGGATATTACCTACAGTCAATTGGACCTAGATTAACTCAAGGGAATCATTTTTTTTGTTTAACCAATCTAGAGGTGTATTTATCATTGATGAATATTGATAATCTACTTCTGTTAGTTCTTGCACTTTCAATTTGTTGTTTGAATGTGTAGAAGGCATGATAACCTGGTATGGCCAGGGGTGCTTTCTTTGGCCTTGAACCAAGTCTCTGTGACTGCTCAGATGTCAGCATCTTCTAAAGTGAAGGCTGCTTCCACTGAGTGCAGCTTTAGGTTTAGACTCCTAGCATTTAGCAGCATAACCTTGAGATTGCTTTTTGAAGATATTGTTAGGATGGGAATTTTGTTGTTGTGATATTACATAAAAAAGGCAGTATGGTAGGCCAAAAACCTTAGCCAGTAACTGAAATCCCACAGGTGACAGATGAAGACAATCTCTGGCGAAACAGTATGGTCTATCTACCATGTCATCTCAAACTGACAGGTACTAGATCCCCTTAGAATGACACCAGAGACTAAACAAATTTTGAAGCCAGCAATTTTTGTTTATATTGTGATATAATTTTAGGTGAAGGCAGTATGTTGCTCAAGGCTAGGGACATACCTGCCTGAGACACATATTCAGTAAGCTCAATAATGTCTCTCTTCATATAGTCCAGTGAGGTATGTCTCAAGTCATTCACACCAACATGAACTATGACGGAGTCATAATGGTACTTGTTGGGAAGAGACTTGAGTGCATGTGTGATCTGGTGGATCCTAGCACCTGACAAACAGCTGACCGTAACCTTCTCCTTGTTCAGCCTGGTTAATGGGACATCTGTGTGTCTCACTATATAGTCACCTATGACCAAAAAATTTGATTTAGATGTGCTTTGCCTTAAGGGCATGTTTAGTGAGACACTTGTGCTTGTGGCTTTGTGTGTATTGAGTGGTGTAGGTACTGTATTAGGTGTAGCATGTTTGTGTTTTGGAGGTCTCTGGTGTTTAGGTAAATTTCTGGTGAGTACCTCTGCGTATGATGGTTTATGTGTTGATTGCGTTTTTTGTGCAAGAGATGTAGTATGTGGGTTGACAACCTGTTCAGTGAACAACAGAACAAGGATTCCAAATTCTTAGTTTATATTTATCTCTCACAAATTAAGCTTGAGTGGTTTAGGAGTAGTGGGTTGTCAGTGTACATGAGACAAATGTTACACTGCCTCAGGATACCCACATCAGTCAGGCTGGTAGGAGAATGGAGGAGAACTGAACATCCATAATACTAGGTGTAAATGTGCTTACTTTAATGAGGAAGGATGTGGTTTAATTGGGGGCTTAATACTGGGTCTATACTATTGGGGCACTCAAGACTATTAGGGATTAGGATATTTCAGTTAAAGTGGCAAATGCTGTAGAAAGCCCAGCTGAGGTGCTCTCCAAACAGCTAAGTGCAATTTAAGGGACTCCTCAGTTGGAGCATGGGTAGCTTCAAAGGGTGTAGGATTGCACATCCTTTCAATAGAGGTGTGAGATTTTGCACTCCATATGTAAGTAAATCTGTTCATACTAATGTTTATCCCTTTTTTTATTTGACTGACACAGATTTTGATGAAATATTTTTGAGACATCGCATTCTATTTACAGCTATGTGACAGTCTAAAAGTGGTGCATATTTGGGTATCTAACTATACCTCTCTAATATTCAAACGTATTTGTAAAATTGCTTCCTATATTCATGCACAAAAGAAATGCCTTCATATGATTTGCAGTGTGGTAGTGTACAAAGTTATGTTTTATTCAATCTTCATAAAAGTTGGGCATAGGGTTTTGTGCAGGGGTGATAGTGCAATGTATGGCCAGAATATGGCTGCATTGATCTGATGTTACATCAGACTAAAATTCACAGATAGTTCTCCACAAGTATAACACATTCTGTCCATAGAAATATATAATGGCCATAATTTCTTGTAATGAGAAGGACAGGAAAGTCAAGCCAATTTTATATGGAGCAGATATGCATGGAATTACAGTTGATTTACAGTATACGCTCAATGTTCATAGGCAAATACTAGGCTGTCAGTCTGCAGGCTATTACAAGTCTAGCCAATAACCTGAGGTCAGAATCAAATCCTGTGCCTTGTATCTGTGAGGTAATGACCTTAACCATTATGCCAAACCCTGTCTTGTCTGAGGTTGTCAGAAGCCTCAAATAAAAAAAATTGTGTTCATTAATACAACAGATTTGTGAAAAACAGTATATAGACAAAGAAACTTTGATCTGTTTTGAAAAAGAAGCATCTGAGGAAGTGCAAAAATATAAATAACAAAACCTACAGATTTTTGAAAAGTATAAAAAAGAAATATGGACATGGGAAAGAGAGATTTGATATGATGCAATATTTATGCAAAGGCGAAAGCCAAATTAATCAATATAAAGAAGGCTGCCCCATAGATATTTGAAGAGAAATACAGGCAAAGGCATCCAGATATGGACATTTCACAATAAAAAAATAAAATCATAAAGAGGGAATATAGAAAAGAAGATTAGTAAAGTAGAAGTTGACGCTATGGAGTGCCTGCAAAATGAAGGATTTGGTGTAGGTCTAACACAGGTTACATCACAGCATGATGGAATATGTCCCCAAAGTAAGGAGAAACAGGAAGATCAGGAGACATCTGAAGAAGAAATATGGACATGGGAAAGAAAAAGAGATTTAATATGGTGTAATATTATTATCCTTGTGCAAAGGAGAAAGCAAAACTAATCAATACAAAAAGAGAAGCCCCAAAGATATTTGAAGAGAAATACAGACAAAGGTATCCAGACATGGAAAACTTTACATTACAAAAAATAAGAAGACAAACAGGAAGAGCAGAAAAGGTGATTAGTAATGGAGACATTATAGAAATTGAAACTGAAGTTATGGAATACCTGCAAAGTGAAGGATTCAGTGTAGAAAATCTAATTCAGAAAGCACCAAAACTGTATAGAGCAATGGACATCCAATTAAGGGGAAACCAGTGGAATGGGAAGCAATTGGTCAGGTGTCATATGAAGATAATTTGGAGCCTTCCATAGGAAACCAGTATAAACGTGCACTTGAAGCTGGACAGCAAGGCAAGGAACAGGAAACTCTGATGCAGTCAATGTTGAGGAGTGATAGGCCAGTGAGTTCCCATATGACAGAGCAATGGATGGCACAGGATGAAAATGAAGACAATGTGCCACAGGAAGATGGTATACAACATTCTTTAGAATGCCTGCAAGAAATGAAAAACAAAAAAATGTGCCCTCAGTTTAGAAGAAAATGAGCTAAGAGAAGAGTCGCTTGATTTAATAGAGATAGACATATCAAGATCAATGAAAGAAATAGACTGCAGAAGGTCAATAAAGCCCAAAAAGTCAAAAAAAGTCAAAAGAACACAGTAATTAGGACTGTCCATAGAGATCCATGCAATATACCAAAAGGAAAAGGAATGTATTATTGTGCATCTAAATTAATAACTGATAAAGTTCTACCACAAGAACACAGGGTAGTGAGGGAAAGGAAGGAGAGAAATCAAATACCATCATGGAAGTGAGAAAACTATAAAGCAATTAAGACAAGAAGTGTCATTGTTAGAACAGTATAAAAGAGGGAACAAATCAGCAAAAATACTTTGAAAGATAGACGTGATAAAAGCAATCTGCAGTATTGTAACAGATCACGATCTATCATGCACCATTGCAAATAACACACTAAAAATCTCAGCACAGGCAGACAAACTTAGAAGATGTACAGATAAATATAAAGGAAAAGTACAAAATAAGTAATTTATTGATGACCTAAAAAAGTTTTACAGAGAACTGGGAAACAAGGTAAAAGAAATTGAAAGACCACCAAAAAAGAAGAAATAGATATATTTTGGAGAGGTATTTATGAAGAATATTTTGAAGATGTATTTATGAAGATCCTGTGGAACATAACAAAGATGCTAAATGGATAGAAAATGTAAAAGAAAGAATAAGAAGTTTAAAGGCACAGGATATGAAATGGGATGAAGTAACAGCCAGACAGGTTGAAACAAAGTTAAGATAAGCCTCTAAATGGAAAACCCCAGGCCAGATGCAGTACCTAACTTCTTTGCACAAAGATTTAGCCATGAGTAATAACTACTTATATGCACACCCCGAACGAACACCAACCTGGCTAACAACAGGAAAAACAATGCTCCTACTTAAGAGTGAACCTGCAAGCTACTGTAAAAAATATAGACCACTAACTTGCCTTCCAACAACATATAAACTATACACTGGAACTGATGCTGACAGAATGTATAGCCATTTAGATGAAAACTCAATTATGGCAATAAAAAAAGGCAATGAAAGAAAGTCATATGGAACAAAGGATCATTTTTTGTTAAATAAAGTCAAAGTGGAGAACTGTAAAAAGGGGAAGAATCTAAGTATGGCATGAATTGACTACAAAAAAAGCATTTGATAGTATCCCACATCCATAGGTAAAAAAGTGTTTAAAAATGTATAAGATGCACCCTACACTGATCGACTGCATTACAGGGACCATTAAATAGTGGCAGACCACTTTGCAATTAAGCCATGATAAATGACAAATTATTATCTCAGGGATAAAAATTCACAGGGGGATATTCCAGGGTGACTCTTTGTCACCGCTGCTATTCTGCCTTGCCCTTAACCCATTAAGCTGTCTACTTAACAGCTTAGGTCATGGCTATAATTTGGCTCCTAGAAAACAGCAAAGTGTAAAGACTTCTCATCTTCTCTTTGTCGATGATTTAAAACTGTATAGCTTATCAGATGAGGAACTGAGAGCACAACTGCAAGTTGTCAAAACTTTTTCAGATGATATAAGAATGTCATTTGGTCTTGATAAATGTGCAAAATAACCTTTAAAAAAACTGCAGCACCAAGAAAACATCAGTTTGTGACAAGAATGCAATATAAAAGAACTTGAGCAAAAGGGAGTGCATAAATATTTGGGAATTGATGAAGGATCAACAATAAAACATGAACAAATGCAAAATAAGACTTAGTAAGGAATACTTTAGAAGACTGAAATTAATCCTTAAAGCAGCGTTTACATCTAGGAACAACATTCGAGCTATAAACCAATTTGCTCTTCCTGTAATAACATACAGTTTTGAAGTGACTGACTGGCCTCAAAACATGTTGGATAGATTAGGCAGGAAAACAAGAAGGATGCTTCATGCTCACCAAATGATTTATAAAAAGTGTTGTGAAGGAGGGATGGGCCTCCTTGAAATTGATTACATGTATAGATCTGCAATCGTGGGACTTCACACATATCTGCTGACTTCACAAGAACCAAATGCAGTGAAAGTTTTGAAACATGAGGAGAATAAATCTAAGATGACTTGTCTGCTTAATCTAGCAGAAGCATATCGGCACCAAGCAAGAATGGAAATCAAACCACATGTAGATAAAAATCAGGCAGCAACTGAATGTACCAAAAAACAAAAGAAAGAATATAAGGTGGAGGACCAGATGAGAAGGCAAGAAATGTGGAAAATGCATAAGTATAGCTGCAAGTATAGAAAACTTCTGGAAGAATCTCATGTTGATCAGGATCAAATGCAGGAATGGTTAAGGAGAGGTGAAGTCTAACCAAGAGATGAAAGGTTAATATTGGCGGCCCAAGATAGTGGGATACCTACCTGTTGGTTTACAAAGTCCATTGAACATGTGGGAGAAACAGACAAATGTAGGTTTTGTAAAACAGAATTGGAAACAGTTGCACACATCATTGCTGGTTGTGACATACTAATGGCAGAAGGCCGATATACTGAAAGGTATAATAATGTGGAAAGAATGTTGCATTGGGGATTGTGCAAACATTATGATATTGATGTAGGTGAAAAACATTGGAAACATGAGCCACAAAGCATCATAGAAAATTATGAAGTCTACATCACATGGGATCACACATTACCAACAGTTCAAAAGATAGATGCTAGAAAACTGCATATAGTGGTTCACGAAAAGAAGACAAAAGTAGTACTGATCATTGAGATCACCACATCCAGTGACTACAGTCTTGCATATAGAGAGACACAAAGTCATAAAATATTAAGATCTGCATACAGAAATGAGAGAAATGTGGAAGATAGATACCAAGACAGTTCCAATAGTAGTACGAGCGACGGGTCTTACAAAAAAGAATCTACAATCATACTTAGATATGTTATCAATACATGTAACCCCATACAAATTGCAGAAGCAGTCATTACTGGTCACATTGCAGGTACTGCAAAGAGCACTTCTGGCTGAAATCAAAGATTGAACAATACTAATTTCATGAACTTTAATCGTACTTTGACTTAGGAATGGGATCCATCCCTGTCATGGAATTAGAAACCCAAATGACTTGGAGAAACTAAAAAAGAGTCAAACCCTCACCTCCGTTGCCATGATTTTTTTGTTGAAACATTAATAAAAATGTCAAAGATGGTTTGAGATATTTCCTTATATATGCAGGTATCAAATATGTCTCATTAGTCTTATAGTGTTGCAATGTGCAAAGTTCCATTATATTTTGTTTCTGTAACAACAGGCATTACTTTTCTTCAAGACTGGAAAAGACAGGCATTTACAGAATATATGTGCACTAAGGAGTCATTATATCAGAGCTAAAATCAGATACATATCTCCATAAGCATAGCATACCATAGCATTTTTCTTACAATAAATATGTTAGCACCCATTGCACATATTGACAGGTTTAAAAAGGAATGAACGCAGTGAAGATGCAGATGTGTGCACATTTCTATACCTACAATAATAAGTTATGTGTATCCTACATGTACATTAGAATTGTGAGATGAGGAATGCTGATGCTTTGCAATGTTAGAAATCTACAGATTTTTTAAAGTACTTCTTTTCTCTCCCCAAATTGGAGCAAACCAAGAAGGTATATTTAGGGTTAGGGGTATGAGGAGAACTTTTCATGAGATGACATGCAGGGAGCAAATATCATGCAAATATTTATGTAACAGACTGTAAATTTTTGTCATTGTAAAGTGTCATCATTTATATCAGTCTACTTGAGATTATCGAAATCCAAGTAGACCGACATTTAAAACACCGAGCCCACAACACCGACAATACACAATACCGACACCTCACATACCCGACACAAACAACCTCGACACTACAAAATTATGACAAAGCTCCCTACAACTTACAAACAACACACACAAACAACATATAAAAAAAGAAACATAACATTCCAAGTAAAACTATCTACTTCCCCTCACCCTCACCCTGCCCACCTTCTAAACCAATCTAAACCCTTATAATTAATACATAAAATACACTTTAAATAAAAAATAATAATGTACAAACCTTTAAATTTTATGTTTTCTCAAGGGGGACTGCCCCCATCATCCCCCTGCTACTTATAGATACCAACTCCAAGATCGTATTACAACATCCACAAGAGGGGATTTTCTGTTCTGCGCAACTTGGACTTTCGAGCATTCGGAAGTCGGCATTCTGAAGTTTCACTCATGTGAAACGTCAAACTTTTCGGCTCAGTGTTTTAAATGTCATTCTACTGAGATTTCGCTAATCTCAAGTAGTAGACCCATATTTATATATAATTAATACATAAAATACACTTTAAATAATGAAAGTGGGTTCCTGTCAAATGATCAAATGGACAGATTGTTGAACCCATTTGAATGACAATTCAGTGAGTCAAAACAAAAATTAAAATGCAAACAACACCTGCAAACAGTAAAAATGTGTTTGCAGAGATGGCAAGCCTCCCTCCCCCACCCTCTGCTAAATATATATATATATATATATATATATATATATATATATATATATATATAGATAGATATATATAGATATATATATATATATATATATATATATAGATATATATATATATATCCCAACTTTGAGATTGCACTACAGTGGGAAAAAGGGCAAATTTCCTTATCCCTACTATAACGCAACCTCAGTCAGAACTATTCAACTGACTGAATTGTTGATCATATGGGCTCAATCATATGGGTTTCAACAATCTGTCCATTTGATCATTTGACAGGAACCCACTTTCATCAAAGTGTGTTTTCTTTGATGGGGGCTAAAGCGGTGCTACTGACTGAAAAGCAGCTGTTTGAATAGTCCCAGCTTTTATGTTAGAGACTGTGGTACAGTGAGGATCAGGGAATATAGGATCATAGGAGATTACTAGGCTATTGACCTGGAAGTCATTTTATGCCTAGACATTTCAGTCCAATGTAATACCATAGAAGTGTTAGTCAACACCCAAGACTGCATTTAGTGATGACTGTTCATGTCCAGGATGGTTGTGGGCTCTATCCCCATTAAGAATTTACAGTGCCCCATCCACTCATCCAGGTCCCTCTTGAACAGTGTCATAAGGTGCTCTGTTTCACATGAATTGGTAGCCTGTTCCAAAGATGCAGCAGCTGCTTGGAGATAAATCTGTCCTTCCAGCATCCCCTATTTAAGTCGCAGGCCATATTTAGGTCTCTGGAATGGATAGCCCTATTCCCATTTGATTTATGGGTATGCAGCAAATTCATTAGGTTTGGGTCATGGCTTGCTCTGTAGGCCAGGCATAAGTCTCCCCTAAGAAGTCTATATGATATGGAGTATAGTGACAGGGACTTTAGTCTGTCTGCTTTAAGGCACATGCTGAAGCCCATTGATCTTCTTTGTTTGAAATCTCTGAGGTCTCTCTAATTGCTGCAGGTGCTTAGTACAGTACATGCCAGATAGGGTGTTATACTCAATTATTGGCTGGATAAGTGCCAAGTATAGGGGGATTATAACTTTCTTTGCTCTCATGTTGATGCATTTACTAATCAAGTGTGCTACATAGAAAATATCCTACATAGAAAATATTCCTTGCTACAGCAGACACATGGTGGTCAAAGTTAAGGTCACAGTCAACTTGTGAGCCCAGGTCCCTTACCACTTCATGGGTACTTAGGGTATTGTTGTTGATTTAATAGTATAAGGGGACATTGTTTGTGCCGAAGGGAATGATGATGCTTTTCTTTGCATTCAGTTTGAGACTGTGAATAATATACCAGTCGTTGGTCTAAATGAGACCCTGATGGAGTTTACTGACATAATTTGGGGCTTCAATGATTGGACCTAATTTGCAGTCATCTGCAGACGTGGTCAGCCACAACACTTTAGTTTCGAAATTAATGTCTGAGAATTATATACCAAATAGTTGGGGACCCAGCACTGACCTTTATGGCATCCCACTGGTAACAGGTCTGCTTGTTGATGTGGAGTCAACCACTTTGATAGTGTGCATCCAGTTTGTGAGCTAGTTGACAACCCATCTTACAACAAAGGGGTTTACATTCAGTTTGCTAAGTTTATCAGTAATGCCTGAATGTGGGATTGTGCTAAAAGCCTTTGCCAGATCAAGGTATGCTGTGTGCACAGATTTGCCATGGTCAGTGGCCTTGGTCACATTTTCAAAGAAATCCACCAAATTAAACAGGCAGGATCTGCCCTTCACGAAGCTGAATAGGCTGCAGGGTTTGGAGGTCATCTATGTCTTTATTTATAAAGTCCATAATGATACGTTCCATGGCCTTACAGATGAGGCTGGTCATGCTTATAGGTCTATAATTTCCTGGGTCTGATGTTAGGCCACCTTTGTGGAGGGGAATAATTGTTACTGGTCTCCATTCCACAGGAACAAAGCCTGTGGTTAGGCTATGATTGAAAAGGGTTCTTAGGGGTGATGCTAGTTCATGTTTTAGCTTGTTTAGAAGACAGGCTGGGATGTCATCTGGTCCCATAGAGTATGTGTTTTTTGCCTTGTACAAGGCTTCGAGGACCTGCTCTTCAGATATGTAAGGTGGGAGGGAGTTTGGGAGAAGGCTTGTTGTAGGTTAGGAGGTGATAAGGGAGTGACATTTTTGCAAACCTATCTGCTAGCAGGTTGGCTATCTCTGTGGGGTCAGTGTGCATGATACTGCTGACCACTAGCTCTGCACATGCTTGGTTCCTACCCTTTATGTTACATACATAGCTGTAAAAGAACGTATGGTTATCCTTGGCTTTACTTGCTAAGTTCCTCTTAAAACAGTCCTTTGAAGAGTTGACAAGTTGTCTTACTTGCCTGTTGAGGAGGGTGCTTTTCCATTGTAGGGGCCTTGTCTTTGTTTTCTTTTACCACTGTAGTGTGATCTCAGGGTTGGAATATATAATTAGCAGAGGCTGTGGGGGGCTTGCCCCCATGGAAAAATGTTGACATTTTTCAATCCCTTTTGGAGGAATATTTTTGCAGTCAATGTGTTGGCATCTATGATTTTGTGAACAACAATTTATGCTGATCAATCTTTATGCATATATATATATATATATATATATATATATATATATATATCTATATATATGAGTCTACTTTGATTCACTGAAAACTCATTTCACTGCATTTCAAAGCACTCACACCAAAATCACTGAAAGCTCAAATCACTGAAAACTCAATTCACTGAATCACATTTCACTGAATGTAAGTACTGTTGGGCAAATAAAATGTATATGCCCTTTTCCCCACTGTAGTGTGACCCTGGGGTTAGTATATAAAGGGGGTTGGGGCACAATCCCCCACATTGGGGGTCTGTGGGGCAAAGACCCCCACCTGCTTTTGGTTTTATATTGTTAGCTTTCAGTAAAATGAGATTCATAAATATAAAAGTAAGTAGGTTGGGGGGCTATACCGCCCACACCCCCCAATGTGGGGGATGTGCCCCCCACACCCCTTTAACTATATATAATAACTCCTGGGCCACACTACAGTGGGGAAAAGGGCATTTAAATAAATCCCAATCCCTCCAAGCTACACGCTCTAGGGACCTAAACCTTGTCACCACAATAAACAGGACACGCTGGAGAGATAGATTCCTGTCCCAGAGACTTCCTATACTCTGGAACAAGCTACCCATCTATGTCAAGCAGAGTTCTTCATTAGCACTCTTCAAGAAAAATCTTGATGAGTGGATGGGAAATAGGAAATACACGCCAGGGATCACTTCTGTGTTGCTGCTCGACAGTGGCATAGGAAAATAACTTTCTTGGGTGGCATAAGCCATGGAACCTTGCTGGCTAGGCTTATGTAGGCCCTTGGGCCGATAGCCTAGCGCCTACCTATGAACCTATGTGATTCAGTGAAATGAGTTTTCAGTGATTTGAGCTTTTAGCGATTTTTTGAAGGTGCATTGAAATTCAGTGAAATGAGTTTTTAGTGAATCAAAGTAGACCCATGTGTATATATATATATATATATATATATATATATATATATATATATATATATATATATATAATTTATTTATTTATTAATTATATTTGTTAACCGAGAAAAAGTCAAGTCAGACTGGGCCAGGAGCCCATTTTCAGAGGAGGCTCAGGTAGAAGAGCTCCAGAAAAACAGTACAATACAATACCAAAACAGTACAGTATTTATATGTGAATATTAAAAACACACAAATTCTGTTACAAGCTTAAGTATGGAGCACGAAATGATGGTACAAGACAAGTAACATATTACTCACATGGAATGTTACTCATGAAAATAGTGGGTTGAACAGTCTTGCATATTGCAAAGTCAAACAGTATACAACTTGAGATACAGTGTATTCCCAGGGGTGCCAAACACCTTTTTGAGAGGTGGATTAAGACAGAAATTGTAGTAAGAGGATGCAGACTATTGTTGAGTGGAAAGGGTGTGGGATAGAATAATAGGAGTTAGCCTGGAGTCTGCAGGAGCAGAGCCAATGATTAGCTAGGTAGTTATGTAGTAGTTGTTTGAACTCATGAGGGTGTGGATTTTTACTGATGGTTTGAGGGAAGGTATTCCAGAGTTTGGTATTTTTGTTGGAATAGAGACAGTCACCATGATAGTTGTGGGAGTGGGTGACCTTCAGCATAAGTTTATCGGAGGATCTGAGAGGCCTGGGATTGTTACTAGGCTGGACAAGACTGGAGAGAGCAGGACAATTTGTGGGTTGGTGGATTAACTTGTGAGTCACAGTAAGTTGGTTGAGAGCTAAAATGTTTGGTAGTTCTAGCCAGTTTAGTTGAGAGAGCACAGTACAGTGGTGAGTCCTGTGTGGGGCATTTGTGGCAAACTTGGCAATTTTGTTATAACAGGATTCTAGACTATTTAGGTCAGTCTTGCATAGGTTAGTGAGAATATGAGATCCATAGCGAAGGGAAGAAAGCAGGTGAGATCGGGCAGTGGTAAGCCTGGCATTTTGGGTAAGATATGGCCTAGCCCTATATAAGGTGCCAAACTTGATGTCCACTTTTTTGATTGTCAAAAAGACATGTTTTTCAAAAGTTAGATTCTCATCAATAGTGACACCTAAGAGTTTAGTAAGAGTTGTGGGTTCAGTTTTGGTTCCATTTGAAGAGAGGATTGACAGAGAGGTTTGACATGGTTTGGATTTTCTATGTTTGAAGATTATTAATTTAGTTTTATTAGGGTTTAGGATTAATTGAAGTTGTAGGGGAGAGGGGGCAGCACATATAATGGTAGCATCATCAGTGTATTGGACAATGGTGGCTAGATTGGTAGCAGAGTTGAGGTCATTTGTGAATAAGATAAAGAGGAGAGGACCAAGTATAGAACCTTGGGGCACATCAACAGAGATTGGGAGTAGGGGGGAAAGAGTGTTGCCCCATTTAGTAGCTTGCTGATGACTGGAAAGACAGCTGTGGAACCAGGACAGAGAAGATGATCTGAGGCCAAAAGTTGAGAGTTTGTTGAGTAGAAATTGGTGGGAAATGGTGTCAAAGGCTTTTGACATGTCCAGAAAGATAGAGAGACCACTTGGCCTTCATTTACGAGATGATGAATGGTGTTGGTAAAAGTGATTAGAGCAGTTGCAGTACTATGTTTAGGTATGAAACCGTGTTGTGAATTGGATAAAAGATTATTACTAAGGAAGTGGTTAAGGAGTTGTTTGTGGATACACTTTTCTAAGATTTTGGCTAGTGGGGAAAGAATGGTTATAGGGCAAAAGTTGGTTAGGTCTTTGGAAGGACCACCATTGTGGATAGGGATGATGTGGGATATTTTCCAGAGAAGTGGGACATAGTGTTCAGCAACTAAGTGATTAATAAAGATAGATATGGGGTAAGCAATAGATGGGGCTGTGATTTTTAGAAATTCATTTGGGAGTTGATCTACTGCCAGACAGCAGGGTTTTAGTTTAGCAAGGAGTGATTTTATGTAACTTGTTTGAATGAAGTGAAGGAGAAATTGTTAGGATTATCAAGAATAGGGGTGGAAAGAGAGAGAGGTGTATTTGGTTTGTTGCCTAGTAGGGAGGTTATGGAGTTTATGAAGTGGGAGTTGATTTGAGTTGCAATGGGATCAGAGATGTTAGTTGTTACTGGGGTTGGGGTAGGAGTGTGACCAAGGCATAGGAGATAGTTGATGTTGTCCCAGAATTTTGGGGGGTTGTTAAGGTGCTGTTGCTGGCATGTTAGGGAGTACAACTGCTTGCCTATTTTGATTTGTTTTTTTGCTTGATTCCGTAGTTGTTTATAAGTAGTGAGGTTAGATTTGTGTTTGGTGGATTGGTAAGCTGACCAGGCTCTATCCCTTTGTTTGAGTAAAAGTTTAGTTTCTTGGGTTAACCAGTACAGAGGCTTGGATTTTGGGTGAACTTTCCAAATTGGAGCTAGATTATTGAGTGTGTTAAGGAAGTTAGAGTTGAAAAATTGAACTGCTAGGTCTAGCTGAAGGTACTTACATGGGGTCCAATCATGGTGTTGGAGAATTTGATTAAAACTTGTGGGAGAGAAGTTTTTTTTGTAACGGATGTATTTGTAGAAAATATTGTTTTGCATGTGTACATGTTTTCTGTATAGAAAGGTAGGCGAGTGGTTGCCGAGAGAGTCTGGTAGGCAACCTGATATGTAACTTAGGTTGGGTTTGTTGGTTAGTATCCAGTCTAATGTAGACTGTCTAATTATATGTTTGTCAATGTGAGTTGGACAATTTATGGTCTGGGTGAAATTGTAGAGACTGAGGAAATTAGATGGGCTTTTGGATGTACAGGATTGCCAATCAAGGTTGAAATCACCCAGAATAATTGTTTCCTTGTTGAAATTGCTGGAAGCCATTGATAGCAGATCTTTAATGATGGGTAGGTCGTTGCCTGAAGGGAGGTAAGAAACTATGATAATTATTGTTTTGTTTGGGTTTATTGCAAGATGTGTGATTAGAGTCTCAGAGTTGGGTAGGTTTGGTGGGGAGCATTGCAGTTGTTCAACTTTAAGGTTGTCCCTAAATAGTACAGCTACTCCACTGCCTCTTTTGTTTAGACTGTCTAGACTAATAATGTTATATCCATTTGGGGTAATCTCATTGTCCTTGATGTGGGGCTTTAGCCAGGTTTCTGTTACTACTGCTGTGTCAGGGGAGTAGGTGGATAAGGTGGCTTGGAATTCACTAGCTTTGTTCATTATACTACGAAGATTGAAATTGGTGAATAGCAGGTCAGAGTTGGAGATTTTTTGGAGTGGGGTGTAGGGATGGGAGTGTGAGTGGGAATGAGAAGAGTATCAGAGGTGTGTGGAGTAGAAGGGGTGTTATTGGGACCTGGGTTGGGATGGATGTCAGCACGCAGCTTGATTTCTGTGATGGAGTGTAACATAAGACGTTTTAATTTGTTAGCCAGTTTATGATGTCAAGATGCAGGGGAAATTAGGACAGTAAGTTTGTAAGTGTTTGAAAGAGACAAACAGACAGGTAGAGTTATTATACAGTTTTGAACAGATGTCAGAGAAGGTGTGGCGTAGAGGACTAGAGGTAGATATTGGAAGTGTTAGAGAATAAATGGGTTTGACATGGTATATGTGAAGAGTAGTGTAGTTGTGGGTGAGGTAGAGAAACAGAATTAAAAGAGCATTTATTAGTATGCAGTAGTGGAAATGCATACTGGGTAGTATGGTAGGGTAGGGGAGCAGAGATGAGAGGGATGAAAGAAAGAGAGGCTAGAGGCAGCATCCTGTAGTGTTAAGTGGTGTGGGTGGGGTTGAGGGGAGGGCCAGAGGATTCAGACAGTGTGTGGATATGTGGAGGGGGGAGTGGCATGGTTGGATTAGCTATAAATTAAATGAAAGAGAGGATAGGTGAGAATGGGGGTAGGGTAAGGGAGCAGAGTGAGCCTGAGCATAATGAGGGCAAACAGAGTGGGTTAGCCCTGTTGGGGGAAGTGGTAGAAGGAAAGAAAAAAACAATCAGTTAGGTATGTTTGTGAGCAGGCAAATCAGAGAGATCCTATTATGGCTGAAGGGAAAAGTATGGGGATGAGAGCAAATGAAAGCAGACTCAACATTTGGTGTTCTTTTTATGAATAACTTTCTTATTGCGGTAGGCACTGCCATAAATTAAAAGATAAGAGCAACACTTTATGTGGCTGTGGTGTCCATTAAGATTATTGCTGAAAAAAAGCTTAGTTAAGTACTACACTCTTCGATGAAAATCGGCTCCAGGAGCTACTTCAGCTGGAGATGCAGGTTGTTTTGTTCTTCTTTTGGCTTTTCCCGGTTAGGGGTCGCCACAGCGGAACTCTGGTCTGCTAATGATTGGCAGTAGATTTTTATGGTGCCGAGGTGCCAGCGCGACTCCCAACCTTCAACAAAGGAGATGGAGGTAATTCTTAGTAAACACTGCCACCTAGTAGCAGAAAGGAGGTAAATAAAGTAATCACACACATATATATATATATATATATATATATATATATATATATATATGTATACACACACACACACACACACACACACACACACACACACACACACACACACACACACACACACACATACACACACACACACCGATAGGCTGCCAAAGAAAACGCAGTAGCACTTCAATGACTATAAGAAATGAAACAAACTCTGTGTATTCACCATGTAGCTCAAGAATGGCCATTCTAGGTGGTCTTTTTATCAAGTGTTCGTTGGTTAGATGCTATTAATGAAAGCTATCCATTGGTTCAGTGTGTAGCCAGTGAATCACTGCAGGTGCAAACAGAAGAGCAATGGTCCTTGACCTGCACTAGAAAAAGCTGAGTGCGCAGATGGTAATGATAGTCCATTAAGGACATTTTCAGTAGTAATATGACTGCATGGAAGGCAGCAACGCTGGCTGTTCATTTGTTATCATGTTAACCAATGTCATAAGGCTTTTATGAGTAGAAGGTGTATGTTGAAACAAATGATCATTCCTCTGTGATAGGTTTGATGAAGGAACACAAGTACTGATTGGCTATTTGATCTTTTTATTAGTGCTGGTCTACTTCCTAAAGAATTTGGCGCATTTTTTTTCCTAAAGATTATTGCTGCAAAACTTGTTTAAATAGGAAGTGATGTTTTATGTTAGAAGAGCTGAAGATGGTTGGAAAACCCAAAAGCACTTATCGTTGTTTTTATTAGAAAACTATAATGTTTGTTACCATTTTTATTTTTTATTTTTTCTGTTTTGTATCAGTAAATTGTGATTTTACCCTCTTCACGTGGTGAATATGCAGAGCTTACATGGGGGTGCAGGGGGGCTTGCCCCCCTGCTTATCTGTAGTGTAGGATATTATATTTGAGATGGGGGGAGTGGTGTGTATGTGTTTATGTGTGCTGTATCTGTATCCTGACTAGTTTTTAATTTTATGTATAGCTACTGTTTTTTTTTGCATGTTTTATTTTCTATTAAGTTTTGTTTAAACAAGGGCTGGGATTGATGAAGTTTACCATTAAGTCTACACTAAGTGTACACTTACTATAGCCATTCTGAGTGAATAGACATCACAAGCAATATGATAGGGATGTTCTTGAATATGGAAACTGTACACTAGATGTACACTTAGTGGTAACCTTTATGAATCCTGCTAATGATCATTTGCTTCTGTAATATACAATGATAAAAATTAATAGCAGCATACATAGTAAAATACATTCTACTTCTATATCTTCATGTTAAAAACAGATCTGGTCAGTGAGAGAGATTTATAATCCTGACTGTCAGGTGGACCTTTTGTTAAAGTAGCTCTCATTAGGAAAACACATAGATCACTAACAAGCAATAAGGTTGTAATCTGACAAGTGGAAATTATTATACAAGCTTATTTATCTGATACAAAAAAAGTCAAATGGATCTGTCTTTCTACTAGTTTTGATCCCAGTACACAGTCTATTGCTACCACTTCCATAAGTGTCTAGGCTACTGATTCTGAGAGTGATTCTTCCCTTTACTACCCTCTATCCCATCTTTAATTGCTCTCACCACCTGCAATGACGTAATTGCCTTGCTTTCCCACCTCATGGTAATGGTTTTCTAACTGAACATTAACAAGACAGACAACTTCTCCTGGGTCTTAAGTAGGCCCTAGATTTCTCTCAGTCCAAATAAGAAGAGGGTGAGGGGTAATTCCTTGGGAGCACAGAACATCTCTGCCAGCAGCTCTTGTATCTAATGATTAAATTCTTGTAACATGTGACATTCCCCAAACATGTGCATCTGAGTACCCCTCATTATCATCACAGTTCCATCAGCTATCTGCGGCTTAGAGGAACATGTGTTGGATATGTGCTGGGGTATAGAAATATCTGTGAAGGCACTTCTAAGCAAAGGTATTTAATCATCTTAGCTTTGTGACACACTTTATGTGACAGCAGACCTTTTACCAAATTGTTTTTATAATTTACTTATTTAAGAGTATATATTCATCCCAATATCTATAAGCTTAGCTAATTAAACCTTTTATAGAAATGTATAGAAGATTCCTATAGTATCTCTAGCAAGAGAAAGAATTTTACTAACCCTTGTTGAGAAATAATTAGGAGTTCATATATTTTCAACTTTCCAGGCTGAAACTATGTGCTTACAGTAAGTTATGTGGTGTTCACCTAGCTGAAAATATAATTCATGCATTCCCCAGTGCATTGAAGAATCTGTATGCTTTACTTGTTGCCAGTAGCTCACTTGCATCTTGTGCTCTGTCCACCCCTTAAAGAGCTCACGACCTGCCTCTCTTCTGCCTGCAAACACTATAGAGGCTAATGCACCTAGTCATGGTAACACTCCCCAGTTTTCGCATAATCTTCTCATTAATAACAATTCCTACACTACAATAATCTTTTAATTCTAAATAAATAAATAGAAATAAAAAAATAACAAAATTGTAACTCTCCCCTTGGTTTATTCTGTAGCTGGCCTTAAAGTATAAGTGTTTCCAAATAATCTTTACTACCTTTGCTTGAATCAGAATAAGTAACTTTAAGTCTGCTGCTTCTCCATAGATAAAGGAACCAGAGACACTCCCATCACATTTCTCCTAGGCTACTCAAGGGCTAGTGTATTTCCAATTATAATATTATTTACTGTCAATAAGAAATGTAAGGTATTTCATAGTGGAATGATTGACATGAATACAGAAGCAGACTGAAACAACACACTAAAAAAGGAAAAGGTAAAAGCAAGAACTTTCAGTGTATTTCAGTCTTCCTGAGTAAGAGGGGCAAAGATGTACTAAACTAAGCTCCTACAAATATAAAAAAATCAGTAAATAATTCAAGGGCCTAGATCATAACAACTATACAGACTGTCTCAGAGCATTTCCCGTTTTCTCAGTATCACACAAACTACTAAGAAGTGACCTCTGCCTTGCGTATGGCTTTAACAGGCCCTATCCTGTTAGACCTATTACACATTTGCAAGTCCAGTGGTATCATAAACACCTACTCAAGGCATCTCAATCACTTTTACAAAATAAATAATTATGTTGGAGGGTTAGGTTTGTATCACAGAACATACTACTTCTATGAATCTGTCTTCTACTCCACATAAAGCAAAGAACCTCTCTGACTCTCTTTAAATAGAATTCAGATGAATGGATGAGTAACCACAAACTCACCCCTGGTTTAGTACCCCTGCCATTCATGGTTAGGGGAAACACGTAAACTGTCCAACATATCCTTGTTCTCTAGGTTATTTAAATGCAACATATAATGGCTAAAAACACAAATGGGAATATAAAGCTAAGCTTCGTAAGATCCTCTTAGATCAGTTGCCAAGCAAATACATAAGAGCCTTTAAAAGGTTATTGATTGCATCACATTATGTCTTTAAGTATTAGCCACAATGCATTGTGAATATTAATCTTGTGGGTTTTACAGCGAATCTGAATTTCAGTAATACTAATCTCAGATATGTTTACTCAGCATGATAAAAATGCTTTAGCCTCATCTAAGTTAGTAATGGCTGGTTTTACGATTTGTCTGAACATTATTCATCAGCAATGCTGTTTTGATGATGTTATCAAATATCTGCCACCTCTCTCCCACATGCACAGAAACCATCACTGATCCATATGCACCACTTTAGGTACCAACCTTTCTTGGCTTACAGCCCCGAAAGCCATGAAAAACTTGTAACTGTGGTGTAACACTAAAATGGGCTTTTTAGGAGAAAAACAGAATGAGGTTCCTCCCTTTTATAAATTACCACTGTGATTGCTTGTTTATGGGATTCAGGAAGAACTCCATATCTAAACACTGTATTAAATCCATTCACCATTAATTGTCCTCTTCTGTTGATATCTAAAAACCAAAAGTCCAAGAGTAGACTGCCTAATGCTGGAGATTTCCTCTTTCTTTCTCTCCTTCTCTCATTTATTAACTGCACAGAGCTTCCTCACTACCTCTACTACAATCAACTTGTACTTACACAAACCTTATAAACCACTCTAATAAATATCCTGCCCTAAAAGGAATGATCCAGCTCTACCATCCAACAAAAAAACCCTTTGGTCCAAAGATCAACTCCTCCTATCCATCACTAAGGCCCAAAACACAGCAGGAATGTCACTCTGCTTCAACATCATAACCAGCATCTGGAATGCCCTGCCATCCACCCTTAGGCACCTAAATAATCCAAAATCTTTTAAATCCCTCCTAAGTGATCACCTCAGATCATCATGATTATTTTCCGGCTCATCTCCAGGATAAACATAATTACTGCTATAATCTCTTTCTACCTTTCCCCTAACCCTCATTTTTTATCTATTTATCCATGTTCTCACTGTCCCCTAACACTATCCATAAAAGTTTCTCCATCTCTGGATGTATCCTTACCTCAAAATATCTAGACAATGTGTAATCTCAGGTTTAAATACAAATCATATCAGTAAATGACTGCCATTCTAAATGCAACTCTAAACTGTGCTCACTGATGTCTTTTACACCCATTCAAACTTTAAATCTGAAACAAGAACAATGGCAATGCATTTCTGTATGTCAGACTAGTGTCTACGTCTACTCTATGTATTCAACATTGTATTTTGTCTGCACTTAACCTTGCAATGCATACCTATATATGTATTTCATCAATGTAATTGTTTTATTTGTTCTTGCTGAACTGAAGCTTTTCTCCCTGGACCTCACCCAAAAAAGGGCCATTGCACTCAGTCTGATCTCCCTGATCAACAAATGTAAAATAAAATTAAATTAATTAATTAATTAAAGTAATTAGTTAATAACAAATAAACAAACAAACAAATAAATAAATAAATAGTGTGAGGGACACTGGTATGGAACAAAAGGAAGAAAAATGGCCGCCATAATGGGCCATTGCACCCATTTTGACCTCCCCAGTCAACAAATATAAAATAAAATAAATACATAAGTAGTGGAAGGAACATTAGTAGTGAGCAAAAGGGAGAAAAATGGCCCCCAAAGAGGCCATTGAGCCCAGTCTGACCTCCCCTGGTGAACAAATGTAAAATAAAATAAATTAATAAATAAATAAATATATAGTCCAAGGGACACTGGTAGGGAACAAGAGGAAGTCTTAAAAGGCCCATGCCCAGAGCATACCCATGCATGTGGAAGATCCAAAATACAGTAATCCAGAGGCCAGGGATGGGGAGGAGTGGCCCAAGAATAGACAGCTGACCAATGGCTACAATGTTCATCTCAGAAGGTAGGCATGGAGGAAAGGTTATGCTGGATGTCAGGAAAGCGGGGAGTGTTGGGGCAAAAACAGTAAAGAAAATACAGTTAGTTATGTGGAACATAGGTGGCTCATCAGAAGAAACAGAATATAGGAAAAGTTAATGAGCATGGGGGAGAAAGTATTTTACTACAAAAAAGAAATCTGAAAATCAAAGATGGGGAGAAGGTATTGTGTTATGCCTACCCAAAAGGAGAAATGTACAACAAGGCAAGAAGAAGAAAGAAGGGACTAGCAATTTTATTTTGTAGAGTGCTTCAGACAACAAGGGAGAAAGTGATAAAAATATGGATAGGTAAATTGATCATCTGGCAGGGAAGGGTGGAAGGTGCACTCTGTGCAACAGGAAACATATATGCACCAAACAGGGATAAAAAAGAATTCCACAAGAATGTTTCTGTTAACTCAGCACAGATAAACAGATGGAATAGAGATAATAGGGGAGGGCTGGGTTTATATCAGAACACTGAAAGTTCATACTTTCAAATGTTCTTACATCAACCCCTATTCAGCGAATGCTGAAAATAATGAAATGACAGATAACAACATTTTTTCCTAGGGAAAGAATTTGGTTGTCTGTTTCTGTCGTTTCGCTATTTTCAGTGCTGTGGTGGAAAGTTACAGGTCGGGTTCAGGTAAGTGTGTGATTGGGCATGCGTTAGGTGAGTTAGGGTTTAGGCGCGAGGAAGGTTTGTGTGCGATTGTGTGGATGTGAGGGTTAGGGCAGGTTAGGTGAGTTAGGGTTAGGGCGCAGGTGAGTGTGCGATAGTGACGGACCTTAGGGTTAGGGTTTGGGTTAAGGTAAGTGGATAGTTAGTGGTGTTTGTACAGTTTAGTGTAGGGTTAGCTGTAAGATTTTGGGTGTGTGTGTGGATTGCTGTTTGTTTGGTGTGTTGTGTTTTTGGTGTGTTGTGTTGTGTGTATGTGTTTTGGAACAGAGAATTTTTTCCCTAGGAAAAAATCTGCTGTTCTGAATGTTCGATGTTGTCAGCATTCGCTGACTAGGGGTCGATATAAGAACATTCGAAATTGTGAACTTTCGGTGTTCTGATATAGACCCGGGAGGGGTTACCACAGAACCAAAAATAAGACAGGTTGTATGGAAAGCTGGTGGCACAGTGGCACATCAGGCAGGATTCTTGCCTCAGAGCAATAGGTTCTCTGATTTGATTCTTGGCTGGGATACCTTCTGTGCAGACTCTGCATGTCTTTCTTCTGTTCACGTTGGTTTTCTCCAGGAGCTCCAGTTTCCTCCCACATTACAAAGACATGCAGTAGGTGGATTGAACACTCTAAATTGACCATAGTTGTGAGTTCATGTACATGTGCATGGTGTGGAAGAACAACAGTGGAATGACTAGCCACCCAGTGGTGTGAACATTGCTCTTGACAATTGTCACTACTGATGTGACACCAGAACCCCATGTGCAAAAATAGGAAAGTGGGGATTATGGATGGATGGATATAGAGAGAGACTATAGCAAAAAGGAGACGCAAGAACTAGCCCAAGGATTGAAAGAGGATGGGGAATGTCTGTTTACATGGAGAGAAAAGTTTCCAAATGAGAGGGAATACAGCTTTACAAGAAAACAATTGCTGCCGGCAAGTAGGTTAGATAGGTTCTTAGGAAAGGAAAACCTAATGGAAATAATGGACAAGATCCTAATACAGGAAAGATACATGTCAGATCATGCAGCAGACTGACTTAAGGTAAGTGTGGAGGAACTGAAAACAATGAGGAGGAGAAAGAGGTGGGCTAGCTATAAATGGAAGGAAACAGAGGACAAGGAATCAATGTAAGGATGGGTAAAAGAGTCAGTACAGGACAACATGAAAGATAGGGATAAGCTATAAGAATGTTGTTGGGGTGGGATTGAGGTCACTGTCAGGAGAGAACTGGAGAGTGCAGGAGGGAAGAATAGAAGAAAAGAAGAGTGATTGAGGAGCAGGAGAGAGAAGTTCAGTACAGAACGAAGATGGAAGAAATGAAAGTGTAATGGAAACACTTTATCAGACAAAAAGCAATAAAGATGCAATTAGAGAGTAAAATTACTATGGAGCGATACATTAAACAATAGCACTGGTGGAGAATGGTGCAAGCACAAGGGAAACAGCTATCCAATAAATACAATAAAGCGGCAAGCAGAGGCAGCAGTACTGAGGATAAAGGGAGGAGGTGAAGGATATTTAGAAATGGATGAGCTAATCAGGGAATGACTCAAGTAATACTAAAGAGAGATTTACAAGCAGCAGGAAGGGACAGAACTCTCAAAATGGAACTGGCAAAAGAATGCAGAGGGATTTATACTGAAGGATGAACAAAGACACAAGCTGAATGCAGAGGTGACAAGGAAGGAAATAAGTAAAGCGATATACAAGATGAGGGAGACAAAAGCTGGAGAGATAAATGGATTCACCTATGAACCTATGATTACTCCTAATAATGTTACCTAAAGGAGGAGGAGAAAGGGAGTAACATTGGAAATGATAGGCTTATCTCTTTTATTAATGTAAATATTAAGGTTTTGGTAAAGGTTTTGGCAAGTATGGGCAGTGTAGTAGTGCAGCGGTTAGCATTGTCACCTCCCAGCAAGAGGTTCTCCAGTTCAATTCTCAGCTGAGGTGCATTCTCTGTGGAGTCTGCATGTCCTCCCTGCATTTGTGTGGGTTTCCTTTGGGTGCTCTGGTTTTCTCCCCATTCTAAAGACATGCATCTGGAGCATTTTTCCCCAGGCCTCTGCTGAAAATGGGCTCTGTCCTAGCTGGACTTTTCTGGTAAACAAATGTTAGATAAATAAATAAGAAGACCGGATGAAGCATTGCCTGAAATAATAATACAAGCAAGTCGAAATGGCTTTTTGAAGGAAAAGAAGGAAAATGGTGGGACCTGCTGTAATTCATGCATACGGAGCAACAAAAGCAGGATTGGAAATGTTGGATTGTGCTTTTTAGCCTGCAGAAGGCCTTAGAGATGATGAGGTAGGAATTTCTGTGGAAGAAACTGCAGCAAAGTCAAACAGGTGAAAAGATCATGAACTAGATACAGGTTACATACCAAGATCCAGAAACTGAAATACTCATAACTGGAGGAGTATCTGAGGAGACAACTAAAAGGGGGGACTAGGTAGGGGGTGCCCATTATCTCCTATCCTTCTCACACTTGTGAATGAGGACCTGTCAGTGGAAGTCAGACAATTTAGCAATGCTTGAAGAAAAGGAAGAGATACAAATCTCAGTTAGTGTCATATGCAGATAACTGAATGTTAGTATCAGAGGATGTTGCTGCAGCAATGGGACCTATAAGGGAGACATTTGAGAAGTCTAAGAAAGTGATGGGATTCAGATGCAACAACAAAAAGACAGTCATAATAAGATTAGGAAAAGGGATGGGGAAATGGGGAATAGGTGAGCTAAAAGATGTGGAGCTGTGAACAAGGTGAGAGAGACAATGGGGAAAAACCTAGAGCAGGTTGGAAAAAAAGATAAAGAATACATACCGAAGAGGGGGAGAAAAGAGTTATACATTTCTTGGGAGAATTAATGCAGAAAGGATGATAATACTACCATTAATCTTCCATCAACTTACACCTTATTTTTGCTCATCTGTCCTCTGTGTCTAACCTCTTTCATGTAATTCTTCCCTTCCTTTCTGACCACTCACTGTTTACTTACTCCTTCTATCCTTAGAATGTATTCACTTCTCTTAACCTCCTACCATAACTGCAGTCTACCTCTTTCATAACTCTCTTTTACTTATAGACTTGCTTCCCTGCACTCTTTTGAAAAAATGGAACTTGCTCATAGGTTCATGTGTTCATAGGTTCATAGGTAGGTACAAGTGCTATCGGCTCAAGGGCCTTTGTAAGCCTAGCCAGCAAGGTTCCATAGCTTACGCCACCCAAGAAAGTTATTTTCCTGTGCCACTGTTGAGCAGAGATACACTTTTATAAATTTCCTATACTAAATCACATTATATAATTACTATGTATTTTGTTCTGTGTAATACTGCTCAAATGTTAACTCTGCATATAGATGTGCCATCATATTTTTTTATCTGTAATATTGAATTTTTAAATTTTGCATTTACTAAACTTGTATTTTTCTGTGGAGCTTTTCTCCCTGGGCCTCCAATGAAAAAGGTCTTTAGCACAGTAGAACTTTCCTGGTCAACAAATGTCAATTAATAAATAAATAAATTTACTGTGCAACATACAAATACAACCCAGGGGCAAAAGGCTACAGTAAATGTAAAAAGACACAAACTAGTGGGTCAGTGAAAGAAAGGGAAAATGCATTAGCAAGACAAAAAATGAGAATGAATAGAAAAAAGGAGGTTGGAGACTCCCAGATATTATGAGTATGCACTGACAAGTAATATCATTCAGTGGATGGAAAGAGAAGATAAGGAGGTTAAACAATAGTCTGTAGGGAAGAGATAAACATGGACAAGCTCAGTTAAGGATATGATTAAAACATGACTAAATGAACTGGAATGCATGAGGTCGGATAAAATGAACCTCAAAAAACTTTGGGGCACAGAAAAGTAGGGGGACAGACATAAGGAAGAAAAATGAAGAAATCTGGAGTAAAAGTAGAATAACTCAAGAGGAAGGTTTTGGTACATTAAATTATAGTTCAGTGATTATCATAGTTTGTCTAGTGTTGTAGGAACATTTTTGGAGGTGCTTTTCCCTCTTTGCCTGCGGACTATAAGTCTTCCACCAATCAAACCTATGTCCATTCATTCTCCCAGATTGGATATCCCCAGAACAGAGCCAAGAACCACTTAAGGGGCCAGCATTCAGGCTGCCATGAAGGTATTTTATGCCCTACCTATGTCTCATTACTGCTAGAAATTGATTCCTTTATCCCCTATTCTAGGTTAGACTGGCTTACTCTCAGAATGGGGACCTATGACATGTATACTGTAAATGTTTCCAGGCCAAGAACTAAATGCCACCCGTCTTCCCATCAGCATCTTGACATTTTCTGAATCCAGGCCAAGAACTAAATGCTACCCATCCTCCCATCAGCATCTTGACATTTTCTGAATCCAGGGTATGACAGCATTTCTGTTAAGCTCCAACACCATCCTTAGGAAGCTGACATAGGCATTGTATTACTGCAGGATGTCTCATGCCCTCCTTCTAACATGTGTGCACTTCAGCATACATACTTCATGAGACCTACCATCACCAGCTTGGGATACCAAGCCCATCTCTCTCTAGTCAGTGATGTCCTTGCAACCCTCTGATTGCACTAGACCCTGATTTAACTGGAATCTGCCTCTCTTTCCCCTTGATATGGGTGAGCATGCATTAACTGCTTACTTTCATCTTCTCCACTTGGGTCACCCAGTTCCTGAAATGCTGCTGAGTCTTGTATCATATGGGCCATAGTCAGGGCTTTATCTTTCTACTCCACAGAGCTGGGGTACTATAGAAGAAATTGAATTTAACCTATCTGTTCCATAATCTAATAAGTCAGTTTTTATGGCTTGGGCTTCAGGGAGTTAGAAATGTAACAGATTTTCTTCCTTGTTGAACTGATGTTTTGTTTTTTTATTTTTCCGGTGTTACACAGCAACCGATATGCTTCAGAAGAAATGTGACTAAATTTTATTGTAGACAGCCTTTATAGTTTTTCCATGGTTTTTGACTTAGAAACTGTATTAATAAGTACAAGGTATATAGAATAAAGATGTAATGGAACCACAAAAGGAAGGCACAGTCTTCAAGCAAAAATGTTTATTCTCGTTTCACACACTCTAGCACCTCAGCTGTTAAACCTTCAAGGAGTACAAATGCAATGCAACGTCCCTCACCCCATATATGCTCACTCATTCAGTCAATTAAACAATTAATTAAATCAAAAATTACATTCTGTGTTTAAACCCTTGGGAAGCAAGGTCCCAAATTTCAAAGTAGAAAGTGTTTCTGTATACAACAGTTTATTTTACTGCTACAGGGTCTAAAAAATAGACCCCACTTGTTCTAAAACACAACCTTGCAACAGTTTAAAATTACCTGCATGAAATTCTTTAAAATGCATAAGTAAAGGACTATCACAGTTAAATTTTTTAATGTCCCTTATATGTTCTTGAAGATGCACTTTAAACTTTCCTTTACTTTCACCTACATAAAACTTGTTACATGGACATTTCAAAATATACACAATTCCTTCTGTATTGCAAGTATACCATCCATTTGGAAAAAAAACACAGAATTAATAGTAGGGAAGTTCCTTACAACATGAAAACAAATAGAACATTTCCCACACCTAAAAGTTCCATATCTTAATATAATCTGTCTATGTATTTGTACTTCAGGCATTTGAAATTTACTGTGCACTATTATATCAGAAATACTACGGTCCTTTTTATAAGAAATCAAAAGTTTGTTTGCTAAACAGTGTTCCAAAATACCATTTCTGAACAGCATAGGCCAATAGCAATGTAACATTTGCACAATCTGTTGACTTAATACATTGTAAATAGTCACAAAATAAATCATCTTACCAGTATGGTTGGCACTATTAATTCCTGCATTTCCCCTACCTCTTCTTTTGTCAGAATCTATCAACTCAATAAATTGAAGTCCCTCATTATGTGTATTTACTGAATTTCTTCTTCTGCTTAGATATTCACCTTTATAACAGTTCTAACCCTGCTTAAAGCTTCTAACACTTATTTCTTGTCATATCCTGTGTGTGTGTAAACATTAACTGAGTCTTGTATTTCTATTTCAAAATCTTTATCTACATTACACAACTTACTTATTTTCAGAAACTCAGTGTATGGTAAAGATGAAATCAAATGTGGGGGGTGACAGCTGGAACAATGTAGAAAATGTGAAACCCCCTTGAACTTTCTGTGAACTTTCCTACCAATGAATCCTGTTTGTTCTCCCCACAATTCCAAATCTAAAAAATTGACTCTGTCACCTAACTAACTGTTAGCCATTAACTTGAGACCAAACTGGTTATTATCTAACTGCTCAATGAAAATTTTTTGCCTGATTATTACCTCCCCTACAAACAAAAATCAAATAATCTATGTATCTAAAATACCTAATGACATGTTTGGATGAACCTAATAATACCTAATGACAGAATAAAGACCCTACATGGAGAGTGCAGTGACTTGCTATTGTTTTAGCTTTATTTCTTTTCCTGTTTTGATGACAGCAGTTTTCATACATAACACTTGTATTGCTTCAACGTGTTTTCTTCTTTCATTGTAGCTTGGATATCTTGTCCTTCATTCACTGATGGGATCTATGCATTTTTCTTGTTTTTGACATGGGTATGTATAAATTAACAAAACAGCTGGCTTTTATTTCTGAAATGATTTTATTCCACTTCATTCTCTGAATCAGTAGTAAGGATATGGCAACCAAATCATTTACTGCAACCAGGTCAGAAAAAGCCAAATTAGTCATGCCAGTCAGCCAAAAATGCTGTTTTTTTTACCCAAGATGTGGAGTTGTAATAATTATATTTAGAGGTGCCGGGGTCTCAACCTATATGGATGGTATGGGGAAAGTGTCAAGAAAGAGGGATTCATCTTTTAACAATGATAATAGTGGTTGTTTCACATATGAAAGCACAATATATATATATATAAATATATATATATATATATATATATATATATATATGTATATATATATATATATATATATATATATATATATTTTTTTTTATAATAAAAAATTGATGGTAACAGTGTATCCACAGTCAGTATATTACGATACATAAATCCTGTGATAGCCCAGTCAAATGTGAACCACATGAAAAAGTTGTTGCTAAAATTAAGGTTTGTAACAACAGTGATCAGACACATTTGTTTTTCAAGAGGCTTTGAGTCTGCATGCGGAGATCCTTGGTGGATCCTTACTAGTCTCCATTTGAACAAACCAAAAACCAAAAATTCACAGGAACAAATGACCAGCACTCGATTCTGCAAGACACCATCAACCACCACAACAAATTTACCTAGGTTTCGTCTTTATTCAGACTTCTTCAGGAATAATATCAAACAATTCAATCATCCAAGTTTTATAAAAGACAAATCATGACATCATTGCTCAATTAACTAATTAACATCCATTATACTTAAAGTGAACTGAACACACTCCGTCCATCATTAAAAAACATCCAAAATTAAAAACATGAAAATAGATGTGAATATTAAATATCCAAACCATATAAGAATATTATTAACTAATATTAAAAAACAATAAATTAATAATCACATCACCCTAATATATGTTTTAATTTTGAAACAGGGCCAATACTAATGTGATCATTGATGCCAGGAAACACCGTGGCATTTAATCTAAGCTGCCATTTCATTTCACTGATGTCAAGATGAAAATCTAAAACATTACCCTGTCATTTCCTGGCATCAATGATCACATTAGTATTGCCCCTGTTTTAAAATTAAAACATATTTTAGGTTGATGTGATTATTAATTTATTGTTTTTTAATATTAGTTAATAATATTCTTATATGGTTTGGATATTTAATATTCACATCTATTTTCATGTTTTTAATTTTGGATGTTTTTTAATGATGGATGGAGTGTGTTCAGTTCACTTTAAGTATAATGGATGTTAATTAGTTAATTGAGCAATGATGTCATGATTTGTCTTTTATAAAACTTGGATGATTGAATTGTTTGATATTATTCTGAAGAAGTCTGAATAAAGACGAAACCTAGGTAAATTCGTTGTGGTGGTTGATGGTGTCTTGCAGAATCGAGTGCTGGTCATTTGTTCCTGGATCCTTACTGGCTCAGACTGTAGAAGTTTCATAAGAATTGCAGAAAGACCTTCCTGTTGATTTACTTAGGGAGTATTATGAATCTGTTCCAGTATGTTATACCTATATATATATATATATATATATATATATATATATATATATATATATATATATATATATATATATATATATATATATATATATATATATATATAAATAAATATAGATATATATATATATATATATATATATATATATATATATATATATATATATAGAGATATATATATATATATATATATATATATATATATATATATACCATATTTCTTTGTAAATAAGACCTAACCAGAGAATAAGGTCTAGTATGGTTTTCCAGGGTGGTCATGATATAAGCCCTACCCAAAAAGTAAGGCCAAGTTAAGATCGTCAACAACACATGAAGGATGTGTTGAATTATAAAATAATTTTATTGACACTCCTTGAGTGAGATTATCGTACTCTGCTCGCCATTTTCGGACCATTCGGATACCCAACTTTTTCTCTTTGCAGAAAGTCATAAGATTCTTTCCCTGGGAGTCCTCCATGATTCTTACTGTAATCCTAATCATCACTCACACTTGACGGTTGAGATCCTTGGCCCATAAACACTGGCAGGTGTACTTTGATCGGTCAAAGTATAGACAACACACGTAAAGTGCACAAACTTGATAATGGACGGCTGTGATTGTGTCTTCTCTTCTTAACCGGCGCCATTTTGTGTTGCCAGTCTGGTCTTGTAAGTCTTCAATTAACCCCCCGCAGTCAAGATGAGTGCCAAAAGAAAGAGCTATTCCGTCGAGTACAAGAAAGGAATTGTGGAGGACTCCTGGGGAAAGAATCTGACAGCTTTCTGCAAAGAGAAGAAGTTAGATCTCCGAATGGTCCGAAAATGGCATGCTGAGAATGATGACCTCAGTCCACAAGCCGACGAGAGAAATGCTAAGAAGTGCAAGTGTGGATCAGGTTGGCAACCATTATTTCCTGAGCTGAAAGACATAATCTGTGAATGGATTGCTAACAGGAGAGCAAAGGCTTTGGTTTTGCACAGGGCTGATATTCAAGCATTTGCCCTTGCAATGACACCACAGTTAGAAATATCCCCAGAAGAATTCAAAGCATCAAAACATTGGCTGGATGGCTTCCTTCAGCGATATGAACTGTCTCTAAGAAGATCAACAACACTGTTCAAGCTGGAAGATACGAAACTTAATAAACATGCACTTGCGTTCAAGTCCTTTGTTGATGGGATTGACTTTTCTAAATACCAACTCTCCAACATGATTGCTATAGATGACACTGCAGTGTTTATGGGCCAAGGATCTCAAACAACATAGGTTCATAGGTTCATCGATTAGTACTAGGCTAACTGCCCTCATGAGCCATTTTAAGCCTAGCCAATTATCCCTTGTGATACTCAAACCCTGCACCTTGTGTTTGTAAGGCAAACACCTTAACCATTAGGCCACCCTTTAACAATTGATCAGAGGGGTGCCTCGTCTATCTACATTCCTTCCACTGGTTACGAGAGTGCATGTGTTACCTGTATTTTGGTAATTTGTCTAGATGGAAAGAAAACCCCACCTCTAATCATTAGTAAGGTCAAGAAAGATAAGATTGAACATGTTTCAGGCATTTACATTCTTGAAACCGAAAAAGCCTGGTGCACACAAGCAGTTATAAAGAAGTGGGTCGATGTAATGCTGCCACTTGTTTGGCGAGGTGGCAAAAGAGGTCTGCTAGTCTGGGATTCAGGTAGCACTCACTGCGCTAAAGAAATGAAGAAATTCCTTGCATAGAGAAGAATAGATCAAATAATGATTCCCGCAGGAATGACTGCCTATCTCCAGACTCTTGATATTGCAATAAACGAGCCATTCAAGTACCATTTGCACATGGAGCTCAATGATTACACTGAAAATAGAATGGAGAGAAATCATCATGGAAACTTTGTGAAGCCTAGCCTGCAAGAGGTCATGACTTGGGTGAAAAATTCATGGGATAAAATCACTGACAGCTGTGTTGCCAATGCTCTACGAGCAGGCTACTTGGATAAGCAGTGCTCATTTAAGGAGAGCTCTATTGCTAAGCATGACAGATTGGGACCAATGGTTCTACAGGAAATGGAGTTGCATGAAATTCAAGCTGGAATTTGGGGGTTGGAGACTTATGTCAATGTTCCAGAAGAAGATGACACAACTGTATTTGAATAACTTTTCCATTATCGGGGCAACAGAATGGATTGCTTCTCCTTTCAGTTTTATTCCCCTCCTTCAATATACATGTACTGAGATTTTTCTGCACTTTCTGTTAAGCATGAAGTATTGCACTGTGAAAGCCAAGGTGTAGATATTCTGAAGATGAAATGTCTGTTGCACTGTTTATGTAGAATTCTCACACAACTGTTAATGCGTTACTTACAACTGTTGTCTAATAACAGAAAAGTACTAAATAAATGTCAATTTGTGTACATGAATAAATGTCAATTTTTGTACATGAATAAATGTCGATTTGTGTTCATGAATAAATGTCAATTTCTGTACATGAATAAATGTAGATTGTTGTACAGTGGGGGTAAATAAGGCATCCCCATATAATAAGCCCTAATGCGTATTTTGGCAGGGGAAAGAGTATAAGACCCGGTCTTATTTTCGGTGAAATATGATATATATATATATATATATATATATATATATATATATATATATATATATATATATATATATATATATATATTAGTAGTGCTTTACTTTTTACTTTTGATACCACTGGACTTCAGAATGTGCAATAAGTCTGATATAACAGGGTCTACTGAGGCTGTATATGTGAGTCAGAGGTTGCCCCTCGGTAGCTTGTATTTGTATGATATACGCCCTTGATTTTTTTTAGTGCGGAAGCATTGTGGCTGTTCCAGCTTTGACAAGTGTTTGGACAGATGCATTCTGAAAGGGGCCTTATACTCACTGATCAGTCTAATGAGTACTGAGTACAGAGAAACAATTATATTCCTGGATCAGGATGCCACACCCTTCATTATAAGCTCTACCACGAAAATGGACTTCCTTGCAATACTGGATATGTGGTGATCAAAAGACAGTTCATTGTCAATATAAGTTCCCAGATTTCTCTCTATGAGATCACTTTTCAGGGGGTGTTGTCAATTTTGTAGTTACAAAGGGAGTTATTTTTCCTTTAGGATACAATTATATATTTCTAGGCATGCAGTTTCAGTCCTTCATTTTGGCATGAAGTCTTTGGGGTCAGGCCTTCATGTAGAATTAGGGAGTCCTTTGGGAAGATTATGATGTCACCAAGTTTGGTGTCATCTGCTAATCTGGTCAGCCACAATGCCTTAACATTAGCTTTGACCTCTGAGAAGTAAATGCCAAAGAGAAGTGGCCTGAGGACTGAACCCTGTGTACCCAACTGATGTGAGATTTTTTTGTAGTATGCATTGGCTCAATCAATCCATACAGTGCTACAGTTTTTATTGCAATGTAGTCTGGGATGGGTTAGTTTAGCATTATGTTGTTATTCCTACAAACAGGACAAAGCCTGATTTGAAGCCCTTGGAGCCATCAATAGTTTTTCTTAAAGATCTCATAAATGTGGCACCAAAGCATTTACTGTTGTTACTGTATCTATTTTCTGCTACTTTGTAAAAAAAAAACAAAAAAAAAAACAAAACAATATCCTTGTTTCCCGCCTTTACTGAACTAGAATAGTCAAGTCTTCAGGTATTGCTGATCTCTGAGCTGTGTCATAGTTCCTGTGTTGTCCATATCCTTGTTTGGATAGGAGGAAGCTTCTTTGTTCACCAGTGGGAGTGGAGAGCTCTGAGCAGCCTATCTGTCCTTAAAGGAGTGGTTCCAGGCCAGTAACTTGTAGCTTATTGGCCGTTTTGGGCCATTTCCTAGCTCTTTCTAACCCCCTGCTATAAAGCCCACTTTAGCGTGCTTTTGCGCTTGTATATGACTCAGCACAGCTCCTCGTAGTGTCCTGCAGAGTTCTACAAGCAGCAGCGAGTGGAAGAGTGACTTTCCATTGATTTATAAGTATTTTTTTGGCTACTTATTTCCGACTGCTTTTTCTCGCCGAAAAGTGAGTTTCTATAACTAAATAAGCTCTGCAAAGTTGATTTACTGCATTATTGTTTGTTTTCCTGAATGTTTTTGCACTTTATAGTTTGTTTTTGCTTAATTTAACTGGTAGGCTACACACTCAAGTGCGCTAGCCGATTTAAAGCATTTACTGTTGTTACTGTATATATTTTCTGCTACTTTGTAAAAAAAAAAAAAAAATATCCTTGTTTCCCACCTTTACTGAACTAGAATAGTCTAGTGTTCAGGTATTGCTGATCTCTGGGCTGTGTCATAGTTCCTGTGTTGCCCATATCCTTGTTTGGATAGGAGGAAGCTTCTTTGTTCACCAGTGGGAGTGGGGAGCTCTGAGCAGCCTATCTGTCCTTAAAGGAGAGGTTCCAGCCCAGTAACTTGTAGCTTATTGGCCGTTTTGGGCCATTTCCTAGCTCTTTCTAACCCCCTGCTATAAAGCCCACTTTAGCGTGCTTTTGCGCTTGTATTTGACTCAGCACAGCTCCTCGTAGTGTCCTGCGGAGTTCTACAAGCAGCAGCGAGTGGAAGAGTGACTTTCCATTTATTTATAAGTATTTTTTTGGCTACTTATTTCAGACTGATTTTTCTCGCCAAAAAGTGAGTTTCTATAACTAAATAAGCTCTGCAAAGTTGATTTACTGCATTATTGTTTGTTTTCCTGAACTTTTTTGCACTTTAAAGTTTGTTTTTGCCTAATTTAACTGGTAGGCTACACACTCAAGTGCGTTAGCCGATTTAAAGCATTTACTGTTGTTACTGTATCTCTTTTCTGCTACTTTGTAAAAAAAAAAAAAAAAAAAAAAAAAAAATATCCTTTTTTCCAATCTTTACTGAACTAGAATAAGGTATTGCTGATCTCTGGGCTGTGTCATAGTTCCTGTGTTGCCCATATCCTTGTTTGGATAGGAGGAAGCTTCTTTGTTCACCAGTGGGAGTGGGGAGCTCTGAGCAGCCTATCTGTCCTTAAAGGAGTGGTTCCAGCCCAGTAACTTGTAGCTTATTGGCCGTTTTGGGCCATTTCCTAGCTCTTTCTAACCCCCTGCTATAAAGCCCACTTTAGCGTGCTTTTGCGCTTGTATTTGACTCAGCACAGCTCCTCGTAGTGTTCTGCAGAGTTCTACAAGCAGCAGCGAGTGGAAGAGTGACTTTCCATTGATTTATAGGTATTTTTTTTGGCTACTTATTTCCGACTGCTTTTTCTCGCCGAAAAGTGAGTTTCTATAACTAAATAAGCTCTGCAAAGTTTATTTAATGCATTAATATTTGTTTTCCTGAACTTTTTTGCACTTTATAGTTTGTTTTTGCTTAATTTAACTGGTAGGCTACACACTCAAGTGCGCTAGCCAATTTAAAGCATTTACTGTTGTTACTGTATCTATTTTCTGCTACTTTGCAAAAAAAAAACAAAAAAAAAAAAAAAAAATATCATTGTTTCCCACCTTTACTGAACTAGAATTGTCCAGTGTTCAGGTATTGCTGATCTCTGGGCTGTGTCATAGTTCCTGTGTTGCCCATATCCTTGTTTGGATAGGAGGAAGCTTCTTTGTTCACCAGTGGGAGTGGGGAGCTCTGAGCAGCCTATCTGTCCTTAAAGGAGTGGTTCCAGCCCAGTAACTTGTAGCTTATTGGCTGTTTTGGGCCATTTCCTAGGTCTTTCTAGCCCCCTGCTATAAAGCCCGCTTTAGCGTGCTTTTGCGTGAATTTGCGCATAGCGCAGCATCGGGCAGCACCACTTAATCAGGTTTAAAGTATTCCCGGCTCCACAAAGTCTGCTCTTCATTTTTTCCCTTAGAACTGCTCTAACTCTCAATCTAAACATTCTATTCTCAATCTAAAAACTCCGCACTTGCTCCTATAGGCATTTTGTATAAGGTAAGCACTTTTTAACTAAAAACCACTACATCCTCCTAAAATCCCCTTGAGTACCCTATCCCCTATAGGTCCTTTCTGACTCAGTTTCATAGCAGTTCCTTATACTATTCTGGCATGTCGAAGGGACAGTTGCTGGCTTCCTCTCCAATTCAGCTGGTGAATCTGGGAATCTTGAAGCAATGTTACAACTGCCTCATGTACACAGACAACCCTCTCCTCCTCCCAACAAATACAAATATATGTGAGAGATGCAACCATATAGCCAAACTGGAGGCTGAGCTCTCACGACTCAGTTCTGGCATAACCAGTCAGGAGGAGAAGGAAACCACACACACCACAAATCCAGTCTCACATAGACCTACCACAACTGCAAACCAAACACATAAACACACAATAACATACTCGGGGGCTCTAAATAAAAATCTACCAAAGCAACAGAGACCTCCAAAGCAGACATCCAAGCAACCACTACCTCAAAACAAAACACATGCAACACATAATTCACAAAGTCAGTGTGCTAAACAGTCACAGCCCTTAAGGCTAAACAACATACCTGACACACTTGTAATAGGTGACTCTATAGTCAGACACACTGACGTCCCGCTCACCAGGCTGAACAAGGAAAAGGTCACAGTAAGCTGCCTGTCGGGCACTAGTATCCGCCACATAACACAAGCACTCAGGTCACTCCAAAGCAGGTACAAATATGACTCAGTCATTGTCCATGCTGGTGTGAATGACTTGAGACGTACCTCCCTGGACTACATGAAAAGAGACATAGAGGAGCTCTCTGATTATGTAGCCCAGGCTGGTATGACCTTGACCTTGAGCAGCATCTTACCGTCACCAAAAATGATGCCACAGTACAAAGACAAAATTATCAGTTTTAACAATTGGCTTAAGTATTGGTGTCATTCTAAGGGGATCCAATGTCTGTCTGCTTGGGATGACATGCTCAACAAGCCACGCTGCTTCGCAAGGGACGGCTTGCACCTGTCACCCCTGGGCTTTCGGATATTGGCAAAGGCTCTTGCCACCCCCATAGTGCCTTTTTTAGGCAAGGCTCAAAAGACAAACCCATCTCCCTAAAAAACACAAGTAAAAAGAAACTAAAGGTAATGCTGCTCAATGCCAGAAGTCTAAACCTCAAGATGCACACTCTCGAAGCCCTCCTCAGTATGGAGAACATCGATGTCTGTGCAGTGACAGAAACCTGGTTCAAGGCTCCAGAGAGCACCCCAGCACTATCAGGTTATACCTCATATCATGCTTTTCGGCACCAGAACATGGACCAAACCACAAAAGGAGGGGGAGTATCCATATTCATCAAGGATACCCACACCTCCAGGTTAGTGGCAATGCACGAACCATCGGAGACCATCCATGTGCAACTAACAGTGGGCAAAACTGCCCTCCAGTTTGTAGCATGCTACAGACCACCCTCTCAAACTCAGGAACCCCACTAGGCCTTACTAAAGACACTGGGGAATATGAAGGTCTCTCCAAACACCATCATATTGGGGGACTTCAACTACCCAAACATAGACTGGGAGCATTACTCAAGCCCCAATACCCTAGCCCAAAGGTTCCTAGAATTCATAAACTCAAATGTTATGGAACAACTAGTCACCTCTCCCACAAGAAGGGAAAACATATTAGACCTGATCATCACAAACATGGGGACACAATGCTCCATTCCTGAAGTATACCCCTCTTTGGTAAGATTGGACCATAAATTAATCTCCCTGGAAATCCACATCCCGCCCCCACCCCCAGCACAGAAGACCACAGTGAAGAACTTCTCAAAAGCTGACTTCACACTTCTTAAGACCAAAGTGGAATCCTTCAAGGCCCCCGGGCTAGTGGAAACCACAGCCCACTCTGCTGAATCCTTTATAAACGCATTCAATGTACACCTACAGGAATGCATGGATCATACAATCCCAAATAAAACCAAGACCCATCCCCCCAAAGGCAGGCGTCCTGTCTGGTGGACCCCAGCCATTAATAAGCTATACAACAGAAGGACGAAGCTACTACATGATAGAGCAAAATCCATAAAAGGGAAGGCATCTCTGATCAGTACTAGCAAAAAATACGATCACTCATAAAATCATCCAAGGCCAACTTTGAGAGGAAAATTGCACAAGACACTAAAGATAATCACAAGGCTTTCTTTAGTTATGTTAGAAACCTAAGTGGAAACTCCCAGATATGCTCAGAGTTAGTCCAAAAGGACAAAAAATACACTGAACCCACAGACATTGCCAACATACTAGCAGACAGGTTCAGTGCAAATTTTTCTCCTCCCCTCCCCCCCAAAGGGACAAATATCTATCCCAGCAGAGTGTTACCTCCCTGACATCTCAAATGCCCAGGTGAGAGCCGCCCTCTCCAAAGCTAAAAACACAGCATCAATGGGACCAGACGGTGTCCCGTGTTGCGTGCTGCATGAACTCCAAGAAGAGCTAAACCCACACATAAGGCAGCTGTTTAATCTCAGCCTTACTACAGGATATGTATCCAAAGAATGGCATACAGCAACAGTGGTCCTACTCCACAAAGGAGGTGCTTATATGGACCCTGGAAACTACCGCCCCATAAGGTTGACGAGCCTGGTCTGCAAAGCTATGGAGAGGATCATTATGGAACTCATTAACAAAGACATTGGGGACCTGCAGACACTGGATCCTATCCAATTCGGCTTTGTTAAGGGCAGATCCTGCCTCTTGAACCTGGTCGACTTCTTTGAAACAGTCACCAAGGCCATTGATGAGGGTAAGGTAGTTCGCACAGCCTACCTCGACCTTGCAAAAACCTTCGACACAATACCCCACTCAGGCATCATAGACAAGCTTTCCAGCTTAAATATAAACCCCTATGTCATAAGATGGGTTGCAAACTGCCTCAAGGACAGAACCCACAAGGTCAGAACTGCTAGAGCCATGTCAGACTCTAAACCAGTCACAAGTGGCATCCCACAGGGCTCGGTCCTGGGACCTCTCTTGTTCGGTATTTATTTTTCTGAGGTACAGGCTAACATGGGAGGATTGTGGCTGACCAAGTTCACAGATGACTGCAAACTGGGTGCCATAATTGATTCTCCAGCGGATACAAGCATCCTTCAAAAGGGTCTCATAGAAACGGAAAACTGGTGCCAGAGCCATGGCCTTAAACTAAACACCAAAAAGTGTATAGTCATACCCTTTGGGAAAAACAAATTGCCCACAAATTACCACATAGGTGGTAATCCATTAAGTACGGAAGAAGTAATTAGGGACCTAGGGACCCAAGTTGACAGTAACCTCTCGTTTGACACTCACATTGCCAAAGTGGTTAGAAAGACCTTCTATATTGCCCACCTTATCATGAAGGGATTCACATCTAGATCGGGAGAGGTCATTGTGCCCCTTTACTCTTCCCTCATCAGGCCCATAATTGAGTACAATGCCCCATTTGGGATGTACCTTACCCGACACCTGCAGCAATTGGAAAGACCCCAAAAGTACCTCACCAAGAGGATCAAGGGACTCAAACATATGCCATATGCTGCCCGGCTAAAGAAACTCCAGCTCTACTCAGTAGCATACCGCCTACTCAGAGGCGATCTATGCCTGATGTACAAGGCCATGTCAAACCCAGAATTAATGGACATGCTCCACCTCAGAAAATCCAAATCCACCAGAGCTACGCGAGCGAGAGATTTGAACCTCGGCACAGAAATAAATAGGATATGCTGGAGGGACAGATTCATAACCCAGAGGATCCCTTCACTCTGTAATAAAATCCCAGTCGATGTTAGGCAGAGCCTCTCACTGACTCTCTTCAAGAGAAATCTTGACGAGTGGATGGGAGATCGTAGGTTTACCCCGGGGGTCACTTCTGTGTCACTGCTAGACAGAGGTACAGTAAACTAATCCTTAAAATGGGCAGAGTATACTCATTCCAAGGGGTGGCGAAAGCCAAACACACTCTGGCTAGGCTTATAAATGCCCTAGGGTAGATAGCCTAGTATGAACCTATGAACCTATGAACTTGGAAAGTATAATGGTGGATGGGTGGAGCAAGTCTTAAACAGGATTTGTTGTCAGAGTACTGGCTAGACAAACTGCAGTACTTTTCATTTGCAAACAGATGCAAAGCATGATAGCTTGACAATAGCAATCCATAATTAGTGTATGATATTGGAAAGAAGCTCAGGTTGTGAGAAAACAATAAACAAAATGATCTAAAAATAATGATGTCAGTGGTAATGGGTCATCAAGAGCAGACTGACAGGGCAGCAGACAATGTGCCCCAGTGGTTAAGTTATTATTTGGCGATCAGTAAAAATGAGACTCTGAGACATACTTGAAACTTACATACAAAGACTTTTAGAAATGTATTCCATAAAACTTTTGCATGCTAAACCTTTAATTTCATAGCTATCATATGTAAGGAAACAAAATGGCGGAATCTCAAAATGAAAGCAAGAATACAATGCTCTGATACCTGACAAATGTCAACTGTGAATAATCTATAAACTATATATTGGATAATATATTCATGCTGTGCATAGAGTGGAGACTATTTGGCAATATCCTGTATTTCCCAGATAACAAACCCCTTTGCATGTAGAAGCATAAAAAATGCCTTTTATCTCACATCTAACTATTTTTGATGCATTATGCTTAATTCTACAAATAGTCTTGCTACATTTTGTCTATGGATCTCTTAGTAATGCAGAAAAATAATGATACAGTTTTTGTCTTGTTTACATCAATTACATCAAAAGTTCTTGATGTATACACTTAAACAAGTGCAATTTTTATTAAAAAAAATCAATGCAATTAAATTTGACTAGGTCTGATCTGTATCTCAACCAATAGACTGGCATGCATGTTAGCTTTCTAAGCTATGTTTTCACTTTTAGTGTTGCTTAGTTATGGTCAGATGTTTCGAATGTGCTTTCTTTTCCTTTCTTTCCCCCAACTCAGCTTCTTTGTTGCATAGCTGGATAATCATTTTTATTAACTTACCTCGCATGTCTTTTGCTACTAACATTTTATTCAAATTTCCCTTAAGATTATTTGAAAATTACTGATGACATATTATATTACTTGTGTAGAAAAATCTGAACATGGACAGGGAAGATGGCGGCCCACCTATAGACTCAGTGCCAGCAAAGCTCTGATACAAATGTGAAACTTTTAACCCACTAGTACCCAAACGCAGACTTTTAAAAGGAAAAATGTAATACAAAACATTTTTTAGGAGGCATATACAAACTTTTAAAAATTACAGTAAGCTGACCTGTGGGGAAAGTCTGACTTTGTGGTTGTAGACATCTACAAGTTCTGGTATTCTACAAACTGAGTTAGACGAAAGGAGAGAGAAAATAAATAAGGCAAGAAGAAGACTTTAAAATAATATTTAAAGGATAATTTAAATTTAGAAAAACTGCAACAGCAACAAGAATTTTCTTTTAATTTATCTTAGAGCTACCACCATTAACTGGCCCAAAGGGAGCACTCCATTTTGACTGTGGGTCCCTATTATATTAACAAAAGCAATTAATTGCGAATGCTGTTTAGTCGAATGTCATTATTCAAAATGGCAAAATGCCGAAAGCACGGAACAGCGATTTTTTTTTCCTAGGGAAAAAAAAATCACTGGGCCATTTTTGGGACTTGGCCATTTCCTCCACTGTGGTGCAATCTCAGAGTTTGCATATTTAAGTAGGGGAGTGTGGGTGGCACAGCCCCCCACTTTATTTTGTGTTTGGATTTTTTTTTTTAACGGATCAACGATTTTTTTCCCTGGGAAAAAATTACTCATCTGTGTGTTCGACATTATGGGTTTTTGGAGATTGTGGGTCGATTATATAGCATTCGCAATTTAGTGCATTCACTAATATAATATAGACACTTTGACTGTAAGTGCCCATGTGAACTGTGACTCTCAAACTACATAAAGAAAAATAGAAGGCAGAGAAAAATAAGAAGTGTTGAAATAAGCCAATGTTAATTAAAGACTTACATTTAATGAATCTAAAGTGGTAATAAACACTCCGTAATATATATTTTTAAGAAACTGCTGGGAACTTATTTAAAAAGAGGGATCTGGCTCAGTAAGTGAAACATGCAAGCTTTGTAAATTTTATGCTGTAAGAGAAATTATCTAGCAAAAACGTGAAAATCAAGTAAAAGAGGAAGCTTTTGAAATAAGGCAGAACTGAATATTAGACTATATAAAATTGCATCGGTAGAAAATACAATAAGACAAAATGGCAAATGAAAATTAACACATGTACACTCAACCATGCAAAGTAAAACTGCCAATGCACGTCTCACCAGAAAAGAACAGTCAAATAACAAAAGAATAAATAATCAGTTAACAAAAGAAAAAGGGATCAAGCTCCCATTCTAGAAGAGTTAAGACTGATATTGCAACACCTCCTATTTTTATTTTTTATCAGTTTACTTACTTATCACTAACAGTTTGCTCTTCATAGCAGGCCGAATAGCTGGGTACAATGATCTTATACGACAGCTATTATTTACTTGCCTTTTGTTGTTAAAAGTACTTTTATTCTAAACTTAATTTCAAATAAGATAAAAAGTAAAGGTTATATAACAAGCTTATATTATTCGCACGTCTACATTATTAAACCTTTACAGGTTGTTAATTTAATATCTTCTTGGTGTTATAGGGTCATGGTAAATCACAGAGACTTTCCAGGAAGAAATTAAGTGCTGTCTGCCTTCTCCATTATGACCAATTTTAAATTTGTGGAGCATGACCTTTGAAACATATACAATCACCACCCCAATAATTATTCTATTAGTGGAGAATGATGTGGAGAATAGACTCTTGGAATGTTAAAGGTATCCAAACAGATAAAAAAGGAAACTATTCATTTAACATTTAAATCAAAAGCTGAAATTGTTTTTGCCCAAGAAACTCATATGACATTTATGCAATGGTCTCAGGTGAAGGGGAAGAAATGGATCCAAACAATTGTTGAGTCAGGCAATAATTCAAATATCACTGGTGTTACAATTATTATCAAGGAATCTTTTAGGGATGTATTATTAAAGCAAGACTCAGATAATGAGGGAAGATGTATTACATGGTTATTAAAAATACATTCTTTGATAAACCAGTTTTATAACTAAATTTATATGCACCTTGCTCTAAACAACATGACTTTTTCATAATATATACATTCTTATCTTTCTTTCCAACTCATTACTACATTCTTGGAGGGGATTGGAATGCTATTGTTGATCCCATTAATGACAGAATAAGGAGAAGTAAATCATATAATTTCTATGCATACAATCTGATATCAGAACTTAAAACAGATTTTAGTCTTTTTGACCCTTCTAACTTTCAAGACAATAAAACTACCCTGACAAAATACACCTACTATTCCCATTGTAACAAAACCTGGGCCAGGCTAGATTTCTTCCTAATATCGGGGATATTTTTAACTTCTGATATTACTTTTCAAGTTGAACCCAGGTTCTTCTCTGGTCACTCTAGAATTTCTCTTAGTATAAGCTTGTCTAATACTTGTAAACTAGGGACTAACAACTATAACTGGTCCCTAAACTCTAACTAATTCCAGAAAGAAGACATTAAGACAGAACTTATTTTATTTGAAACTTTCCTGAAAAGCTTCTCTTATTATCAAATTCTTCTTGACATTCAATAATAGGCTGCTATCAAAACTCAATTAGAGACCTATTTATAAGTAATGGATCTTACTACAAAAATGAATAAATCAAAAGAGAATTAAATAAAAAAAAGAGTTACAAAATAGAAGAACTACATGTAAAATATAACTCTGAGTTAACAGAACAATTAACCAAACTACAGAAAGAACTTTATTCCATGTATCACAACAAACACTCTATGAAGCAAAAACCTTTGCTAAATATCTGGAATGGTCCCAAGCTCCTTCCAAATTTCTCATAAAGATTATAAATGTAAATAAAATGTCTGCCTCAATAACTGAAATTTCATATCAGGATAAATCTTGTAATTCTAGAGAAGAGAATATACAACTATTTACACACCTATACGTCCAAATATCTGGAGAACACAATCTCTCCTATGACCCTCAGGAAAGAGATTTTTTTCCCTATGACCCTCAGAAAAAAGATCTTTTTTTTAAGTACCTTATTTTTTTCCAAAAATTAATCAAGACCAACAGAACTGCCTTACTATACCAATTACAAAACAAGAAATTCTACAAACAATCAGCAACCTTAAAGGAGGTAAATCACCTGGTCCAGATGGCATTATTGTTAAATTCTATAAAACTTTCACCCCCAATAATTTCAAAAATACTGTTGCACTTATTCAACCATATGAATGAAACTGGAATTAAGGATTTACATTTAAATAATTATCAAACAAACTGTATCCCTAAGAGCAAATCTGATACTAAAATCCTTTAAACTATAGACCAGTCTCCATTATAAATGTAGATATTGAAATTTATGTATTTTTATTAGCAAACAGACTGAAATGTATACTACTAGAAATAATCTTTGTCTTACCAGTCTGGTTTTATTCAAAATAGACAAACCTATTATCATAAACTTAGTGTTGATACTTTAATCACACTATCCAAGCAACATAACAAGTCAAATATTGTCAAATATTAGATTTGGATGCTACTAATGCCTTTAATCAATTTAATCTAGACTTTCTTTTCTCTTCTATGCTAAAGTTCTACATTCCAAGAGCTTTCAGTGAATGGATCATAATTCTATACACTAATGTATATACAACATTATACATAAAGCTTCTTTCTCACCAACAAAAATTATCAATGGAACAAGACAAAGTTGTCCATTATCTCCTTATCTATTCAATATTTATATAGAACACTTATTTCTTTTAAATCTACAAAAAACTTTCACCATATCCCTAAAATCTACAATACTCAAATATGACTAATGGCTTTTGCTGATGATTTAAATCCTAATTTTCTTTGCCTAATACTGACTTATATTAATCCTACAATCTATTGATAATTTCTCTAAATTCTCCAACTATAAAGGGAATATTGTTAAATCTTCTATTTTTCCATTAAACCCAAAATATAATCTGATTAGTTACTTTCCTGATACAGAGATTAAACCAATGCACTCATTTAAATATTTGGGCATAAACCTTTGTCACGATCTTATTCTGTTTTACCAAGAAAACTTAAGGAAAGTTTGGAACACTATACAACAGGATATCCTTAGCTGGAACAAACTTAATCTATCTCATCTGAAGTCACTATTATTAAAATGAATATCCTTCCCAGATTATTATCCCAAGTTAATGCATCAAATATTAAAATTCAAACTATAATTTTCAGGAATATTACTACTAGTCTATCAAAATTTCTATGGTTTCCAAAATCTACTAGGGTCATTTATCAAAAACTCACACATCCTAGAAACCTAACCAACCCAAAGACAAATGGAACCCATTATGGGTGAAATTGTGATATCATTTTATGCATAAATACCAGTGTATTCCCAGAGCTTTACCTTTTCTAAATAAAGATAATCTTAGAACTTTCAAAATCCATAAATGTCTAAAACATTTAATTAGAATTTTTCAAAACCTGTTGACTACTCTCATTTTAAAAGAGTCAGTAATGATATTCCAGCCATTACATCTCAATCCTAATATAAAATTAAATAACTTGACATTAAATATAAAAAAAACCCTACCTAAAGATAAAAAACATTCTTGACTTCCTCAGTTTTAAAAAATCTTTGATGAAATCAGAATTGCTCTTAACCTCCTTAAAAGATATTTTATCATATTCAGAGAAGTTAAAGAACTTGTTTATAAACTTTTAGACAGCACAAAAATCAATGAACATAATATACATTTATGCAATTTTTTATGGTCAGCATTATCGCCAAAAAGAAAATATTAAATGCATATAAATTAATTACTTCTATTAAATATAAAAAAGTACCATCTATTCTAAATACTTGAACAAATTAATCTCTCCAATTTCGTATAATCAAATCATTCGGGTCTATATTATATGTCCGAAAGTTTTAAACATCCACTCTCATATGATCGACACCATATGAGCGATGTTTAAAACATCGAACATATAATGAAAAATTTAAAAAAGAAAAACAACTTACCTAAATGCTCCGGGCAGGGGGCAAGTCCCCCTGCACCCCCACTACTTAAATATTCCAACTCCGAGATCACACTACATTGAGGTAAAGGGAAAATATTCCCTATGGTGATTTAGGTTCATAAGTTCATAGGTTCATACTAGGCTATCTGCCCTGGGGCAATTATAAGCCTAGCCCGATTCTGTATGGCTTACGCCACCCCTTGATTTGAGTATACTGTGCCCTTTTTAAGGTTTAGTTTACTGTGCATCTGTCTAATAGTGACACGGGAGTAATCCCTGGGACAAACCTACGATCCCCCATCCACCTATCGAGATTCTTCTTGAAGAGATTCAGTGAGGTGCTCTGCCTCACATGAACTGGAATTCTATTCCAGAGCGAAGGGAGCCTCTGGGTTATGAACCTATCCCTCCAGCAAGTTCTATTTATTTCTGTGCTGAGGTTCAAGTCCCTCGAGCGTGTGGCTCTAAGGGATTTAGATTTACTGAGGTGGAGCATTTCCATTAATTCTGGATTTGACATAGCTTTGTATGTCAGGCATAGATCACCTCGAAGTAGGCGGTATGCAACTGAGTAGAGATGGAGTTTTTTTAACCGAGCAGCATATGGCATCTGTTTGAGACCCTTGATCCTCTTGGCGAGATACTTTTGGGGTCTTTCCAACTGCTGCAGGTGCCGGGTAAGGTACATCCCAAAAGGGGCATTGTATTCTATGATGGGCCTGATGAAGGATGAATAAAGGGAAACGATTACCTCTCTTGATCTAGATGTGAAACCCTTCGTGATGAGGTGGGCTATGTAGAAGGCCTTTCTAACCACTTTGGCAATGTGGTTTTCAAAGGAGAGATTGCTATCAACTTGGGTCCCCAGGTCCCTAATAACTTTCTCTGTACTTAATGGGTTTCTGCCTATGTGGTAATTTGTGGGCACATTGTTTTTGCCAAAGGGTATGACTATACATTTTTTGGCATTTAGCTTTAAACCATGGCGCTGGCACCAGTTATCTGTCTCTGTGAGACCTTTTTGAAGGATGTTTGTGTCAGCTGGAGAGTTGATTATGGCACCCAGTTTGCAGTCATCTGCAAACTTGGTGAGCCATAGTCCTCCCACATTTGCTTGTACCTCGGAAAAGTATATACCGAACAAGAGTGGTCCCAGGACAGAACCCTGTGGGATGCCACTTGTGACTGGTTTCGAGTCTGACATGGCTCCAGCAACTCTCACTCTGTGAGTTCTGTCTTTGAGCCAGTTTGCGACCCATCTTGTGACATAGGGGTTTATATTTAAGCTGGATAGCTTATCTATGATGCCCAAGTGGGGTATTGTGTCAAATGCCTTTGCAAGGTCCAGATAGGCTGTGTGGACTACCTTCCCTTAATCTATGGCTTTGGTGACTGTTTCGAAGAAGTCAACCAGGTTCAAAAGGCAGGATCTGCCCTTGACAAAGCCGAACTGGGTAGGATCTAGTGTCTGTAGGTCCCCAATGTCTTTGTTTATGATCTCCATGATGATCCTCTCCATAGCCTTGCAGACTAAGCTAGTCAGGCTTATAGGGCGATAGTTTCCAGGATCCGTAGAGGCTCCACCTTTGTGGAGTGGGACCACTGTTGCTGTACGCCATTCTGTGGGCACATATCCTGTAGTGAGGCTGAGATTGTATAGCTGTTTTATTTGAGGGATTAGTTCCTCTTGGAGTTCATGTAGGATGCAACCTGGGATGCCATCTGGTCCCATGGAAGCAGTGTTTTTTGCTTTGGAGAGGGCAGCCTTCACCTGAGCATCAGAGATGTTTGGGAGGCAGCACTCTGCCGGGATAGATACTTGCTCTTTTGGGGGGGGGAGGTGGAGAAGTTTGCACTGAACCTGTCTGCCAGGATATTGGCGATGTCTGTGGGTTCAGTGTATTTTTTGTCATTTAGAATCAACTCAGAACAAGTCTGGGAGTTGCATCCCAGGTTCCTAACATAACTGAAAAAAGCCTTATGATTGTCTTTGGTGTCCTGTGCAATTTTTCTCTCGAAGCTGGCCTTGGAGGATTTTATGAGGGATCGTAATTTTTTACTAGTACTGATCAGAGATGCCTTCCCTATTAGGGATTTTGCTCTATCATGTATTAGCTTCCTCCTTCTGTTGTACAGTTTATTTATGGCAGGGGTCCACCAGACTGGACGCCTGCCTTTGGATGATTGGGTCTTGGTTTTGTTTGGGATAGCATGATCCATGCATTCCTGGAGATGTCCGTAGAATGCGTTTATATAGGATTCTGCAGTTTGAGCCATAGTTTCCACTGGCCCTGGGGCCTTGAAGGATTCCACTTCGGTTTTGAGAAGTGAGAAGTTCACTTTTGAGAAGTTTTTCACTGTGGTTTTCTGGGCTGGGGGTGGGGTTGGGATGTGGACATCCAGTGAAATTAATTTATGGTCTGATCTTACCAATGAGGGATATACTTCTGGTGTGGATCATGGAGTCCCCATGTTGGTAATGATCAGGTCTAGTATGTTGTCCCCTCTTGTGGGAGTGGTGACTAGTTGTTCCATAGCATTTGAGTTTATAATTTCCAGGAATCTTTGGGCTAAGGTGCTGTGGCTTGAGTAGTGCTCCCAGTCAATGTTTGGGTAGTTGAAGTCACCCAATATAATGGTGTTCGGAGAGATCTTCATGTTCTTTAATGTTTTCAGGAAAGCCAAGTGGGATTCCTGACTTTGAGAGGGTGGTCTGTAGGATGCTATAAACTGAAAAGCAGTCTTGCCCACTGTTAGTTGCTCATGGATGGTCTCCGATACTTCGTGTGATGCCACTAACCTAGAGGTGTGAATATCCTTGATAAATATGGAAACTCCCCCTCCTTTTGTGGTTCGGTCCGGGTTTTGGAGCCGAAAAGCATGATATGAGGTATAACCTGGTAGTGCTGGGGTGCTCTCTGGAGCCTTGAACCAGGTTTCTGTCACTGCACAGATATCGATGTTCTCCATACTGAGGAGAGCTTCGAGTGCATGCATATTGAGGTTAAGACTTCTGGCGTTTAGCAGCATTACCCTTAGTTTCTTGTTCCTTGTGCTGTCTATGGGGGTGGGTTTGACTTTTGAGCCTTGCCTAAAAAAAGCACTATGGGGGTGGCAAGAGCCTTTGCCAATATCCGAAATCTCAGTGGTCACAGGTGCAAGCCATCCCTAGCGAAGCAATGTGGCTTGTCGAGCATGTCATCCCAGGCTGACAGACACTGGATCCCCTTTGAATGACACCAAAATTTTAGCCAATTGTTAAAATCGATCATTTTGTCTTTGTACTGTGGCATCATTCTAGGTGAGGGTAAGATGCTGCTCAAGGTCAGGGTCATACCAGCCTGGGCTACATGATCAGAGAGCTTCTCTATGTCTCTTTTCATGTAGTCCAGGGAGGTACGTCTCAGGTCATTCACACCAGCTTGTACAATGACTGAGTCATATTTGTATTTGCTTTGGAGTGACCTGAGTGCTTGCGTTATGTGGCGGATCCTAGCACCCGACAGGCAGCTCACTGTGACCTTCTCTTTATTCAGCCTGGTGAGCGGGACGTCAGTGTGTCTGACAATATAGTCACCTATTACAAGAGTATCAGGTGTGTTATTCAACCTTAAGGGCTGTGGCTGCTTGGCACACTGACTTTGTGGGCTATGTGTTGTGCGTGTTTTGTTTTGAGGTAGCGTTTGCTTGGATGTCTGCTTTGGAGGTCTCTGTTGCTTAGGTAGATTTTTATTTAGAGCTTCCGAGTATGTTTTTGTGTATTTATGTGTTTGGTTCGCTGATGTGGTGGGACTATGTGATACTGGAATTGTGTTGTGTGAGGTTACCTTCTCCTCCTGACTGGTTACACCAGTTTTGAGATGAGAGAGCTCAGCCTCCAGTTTGGCTAAATAGTTGCATCTCTCACATATATTTGAATCTGTTTGGAGGAGGACAGAGTTGTCCGTGTACATGACACAGTTGTAACATTGCCTCACAATTCCCAGATTCACCAGCTGTTCTGAAGAGGAAACCATTGACTGACCTTTGGACATGCTAGAGTAATATAGGGAAACTGAATTTAAGACAGACCAATAGAGGACAGGGTAATCATAGAGAGTAATAAGAGTAAGTAGTGCTTACTTGTGACATTTCACATTTCCGATCATTTGGTGTCACTCAAATGGTATTCACGGTTTTTAGCTTTCAGTCGAGTAATATAGACCCACTCACTCAATTGAATCATCATTAAAATTAATACCTTTCAAAAATTTGTTTATGCTCAACTAATGATATTAAATAATGCCTATATGACTTCTGATAGAATTAACAAATTCTTATCGTCATCATCCCCTAGCTGTTCAATATGTAACCATCAAAAAGCAGACATTCGTCACATTTTTTGGAGTTGCAAATGTTTATATAAACTTTGGTGTTCCCTTAAAGTCAGGCTTGAAAATATGGGATATGGAAGTTTACCTTATCCGAGGAATCTGCATTACTACATATATCCTGGTTTAACAACATTTGATTTACATGTACTAATTAGGGCAGCCACGGTGGTGCAGTGGTTAGCATTGCTGCCTCACAGCAAGAGGTTCTCCGGTTCGATCCTCGGCTGGGGTGCCTTCTGTGCGGAGTCTGCATGTCCTCCCTGTGGTCGCATGGGTTTCCTCCGGGTGCTCCAGTTTCCTCCCACATCCCAAAGACATGCTGCAGGTGGATTGGACACTCTAAATTGGCCCTAGGTGTGAGTGTGCCTTCTGTGGAAGGTTGGGCGCTGGGCTGGCAACTCGACACTGTAAAACTCCACTGCCGTTCAATGTGCGGACAAGGTGATCCACTGTGGCGACCCCTAACCGTGAAAAAGCCGAAAGAAGAAGAAGAAGATTTACATGTACTAATTACCCTTTTTCCATTGATTAAACTCTGTATCACTTAAAACTGACTTGACAGAACAAAAATAACATGGGATGGTTTTAAGCAAACAGCAGTACAGTATTTATCAGCATAGAAATTATTAGTATATAATTCTAATAAACAATCTTGTTATAAACAGCATTGGGAAAACTTTACAACTGTTTTTTATTTTCATTTTTGACTGAAAAGAGTAATAGGCATTCAACACTTAGTATATAGTTGATGTTATTGTTATTCTGATGTTTACATTTTCCTTTCTATTTTTGTCTGATTAATCAATATCGTCTATAAGTTTATCTGTTGAATGGAAAAAAGCTATGAAAATTAAAAAAAGATACTGGAAAAAAAAAGAAAAATCTAAACATAAAATATGCTTTACAAAATATAAACTTTGTAATCCCTTGTAGCTTCAGAAAAATAGTTATGTTTTGCAAAAATCCATCTACACGCATTTGTATAAAATAATATAGATGCAATTATAGTACTGTAGTGAACAATAGAAACACAGTAGTTTATTTTAAAATATACCATGATCTGACAATGTAAGTTTACATATTTACCCATAAATTGTTATGTACCCATATTTTACAACACCCAAGTTAACCTGTAACTGCCAGAGAAACAAATTACAATATTATTTGTAGTTTTCTGACACATTAACTTTGAAAGATGATGCCACTGTTTGAAATTTGCTATGTAATACAAACTGCCAGTTTATCAAGCCTCGGAACACTCTCAATGAAAGACTGTCAAATTGGTTAGACTTGGGGAAGAGTGACAAGGTGTCTGTTGTGTGTTAATCACTTTCTCATAATTCTCTGGGTTTGTTTGACTTTGTAGTTGGTCTATACATATTTATATTTATAGAAATATCTATATATAGATAGATATGTAGAGAGAGAGAGGGGCAATTTGGGTGTGTGTGGCTTGCTCCCTCACCAGGGGTTCAAGGAACATGCCCACCTGAAAAAAAACAAATGTATTTGTGTTTTGCCTTTATAAGAGTACAATTCTTTTAAGTAGTGACCTCCTAAGTTATTCATGTATGTACGTATATATATATATGTATATATATATATATATATATATATATATATATATATATATATATATATATGGGTCTACTTGTAAATTTTGAAGTTTCCTTTTTTTTCCTACATTTTTGCAGGGGAGCAAGCCTCCCTGCACCTCCCACGCCCCCTGCTAAATAAATACACCAACTCTGAGATTGTACTATGGCAAGGAAAATGGTAAATACACTGCTCTGTGCTGTACTGCGATCTCCATTTAAACAGTTCTAAATTTCAAAATTTCTATCTTATGGTCTTGACAATTTAGAAATAGACCTGTATGTATACATGTATTTACTTAGTTATGTTTGTCAAATGGTGTACTGTTCTGACCAGAAATTACCTTTTTACGGGCATAGTCTAGGTAAACACAATCACAGATATATAGATAACAGACAGTAGTATATTAAGATATCATAGACATGAGTAAAATTAAAATATTATAGAAATTCAAGCTAGAGATGCATTATGATATAAGCAATACGTTAAATACACTGAAGGGAAAAAGAGATAAAAGACTAAGACAGGACTTAGAGAAAGGTGTTAGAGGTTAGGTAATGTAGCCCCAGGATAAAATTTACACTGCGATTTATTATCCGGATAAAATTTGGATTGTGCTCTGAATATAGTCTAGGATAGGTACTTTAGGTATCATGGAAACTATTTCCAGTATGTTAGAAAAATAGCTAGGAAGTGATCAATACAGTGAAGTCTGATCTGTGAGGTCTGCATGGTAGGTATTGTTTGCAAAGCACTTTCTAAAACTGTAGGGAGTGAATTTTGTGTCAAGTTTTGCTGTAACAGGAACACATGAGTTGGGTTGTAGGAATTTAAAGAGACGTGACTCAAGTAAAAAGTCAGCTTTGAGCTTTATGGTCAAACAATTGATTTTGGAGAGAGTGAAGCAAGGTGTTCATGGGCAGGGGGGTTTGTAAGCAAGCAACACATTTAGCGTGAGATGTTCTGTTGAGTGGATGAGTCTTTGTTGGAGGCACTGCCAATAATGTGACATTTGCATTCAAATTGAGCCAGAAGGACTTCTTTGGCTACTGCAGCTGTAGCTGAAGTAGTGAGATAAATAGATTTTCCTGGCCCAGAAGATTGGAGTGTTAATTTTGTTTAAACTTTTGTCTGGGCAGGTTTTAACCTTGACGGATGCTTTAGACATTTTAGGTTTGAATAATCATGTGTTGATTAAATATGGCACACATTTTAAAAGTAATCCCTAGGGGTCACATGCTTTAAACAGAAAGTTTATTTGGGATGAATAATATAATTTTTTCACAGACGTGTTGCTTTTGTTTAATAAAATTTAGTATGTACCAATATACTGCAGCATGTTCTGATTACTTTCATTGAAATGGTAAGTAATGCTTGACAACTTCTTTATTAAAATTATAATGGTGTGTGTATGTGTGTGTGTGTGTGTGTGTGTGTGTGTGTGTGTGTGTGTGTGTGTGTGTGTGTGTGTGTGTGTGTGTGTGTGTGTGTGCGCGTGTGTGTGTTTGTGTGTGTGCGCACGTGAAAATAAAAAAAAAAAAAGCGCTGTAAGGAAACCCATAAAATAAGTTTGAGAACTCTTGACATTTAATATGGTTTCTGATCTTTCTGAGGTCATCCACAAGCTGAAAAGAAGTCTTTTTATCATTCCTAGTTGAAGAGCTATACCACAACCAGATGGTAAAAACATTCAAGCAGCTGCATACACCTGACATAGTTCACACAGCAACAGTTGTATTCACAATTAAAATGTCAGATGCAGGGAAGCAGGCCTGAATAAACCACACAATACAGCTAAAATATTTTCTTCTCTTAAAAGGAACCTTTGCTCTGCAACTGATGCAGCAGGTTATCAATGACAATGGAAACATAATCCCTTTAGGTGACAATGTATATGAATTCCAAACAGCATACATGACTTTGCTTCCAAAAATAATAAGTAGAAACAGTATTTTAGCTAGCACGTTTTAAATTGATAGCCTGCTCTTAAACGGACAGACTGAATTTTATGTGGCCCTAATATATTTTCTTTTCACTCAAGAAATACAGTTTAAAACTGCTAAATACAAAAAAAACAACTGCTTAAAAGTTCACTTTTATTAGTCATAAATATGCATGCTTTTCCTGTAGGCATCATTCACCCTTAAAAAAATGAGTAATTCTCAAAGGCATACACTCTTAGTTTTAAGAGTAACATCCTAGTATTTATCACAACCATAAATATAATCTCTTGTGCAATGTAGCCTAAATGCAAAGGAGCTGGCACTGTACTGAGTATATCCTAGGATCAATACATTCATTTCTTAGTATTTGTTATCCACTACACCACAATATAAATTTAGGAGCACACTTTGTAAAGCTGTTAGTAAAGCACATGTGCAAGACTTAACATGCATTTGTTGCAAACTGCTACAAGTAGCTTCTTAGCCAGCCTTAGGCGTAGGCCAACTAGGCGGCCATCTAGGGCTCCACTCTAGCAGGGGCGTTTTTCTAGTATTTATTTGGTGTAGGTACACCAGGATGGGGGCACCAAGTGGTGTGATGGGGGCACTGTGGAGCCCTTTTGCCTAGGGCACCAGTTTACCTAAGGCCACTCCTGAGTAGCTTGCATGCTTGAAGTACTGGCCAGATCATTCTGGCACCCCAGTACCTAATACAGGTTTAACAATGACCTGAATTTCCTGTATGGATAATTACTCACTGATGATGATGTCACAACACTGGGTCTAAGATGGCAGCTGTGTCACATATGTCATGCTGCAGAAGTCAGTCACCTTCTGCAGACTAGATTGATGCTGTAATACTTAACGTATCATCTGAAAGTTGCAGTATATGATAGGTGAAACGATTTTCTGTCAGATTAATTAGCTTCTGGTCTCATTGGTGTATGTGGATCACTGTTGCACCACATTGTTAGAGCATTTGTGTTCTCCTTTGGTATAAAAGAATACTTCTTATTGCTGTAAGGGGCATGCATAGAGCCATGTTGACCCAGTACATCCATGGCTAGCAACTGTGAATAAACAATAAGGAAAATCATCATCCTTATTCAGAACATACACATCCCATCACTTTGGACACTTACAACAAAACTGACTGTGTCTAAACAGACTATTACAACTCTCATCTTCTTACTGTATGCATGTGACTATGATGACTTGGGGGTGTAAAAGTCATGACCATGTAATTAAGACAAATCAGGTGTGGATTTTCTGCTCCCTGATAATTCAGAAATAACTCACTCTGACTCATGATTTAAGGTACCTCTTGCATTCTTTGCACACTTTGTCATTATTTCACTCTTGTCAAAGTATTGTTCTCTTATGGACATTTATGCAATAAGGGAACTTTCAGTAGACTTTCTTTGTAAAAGGGCTTTTTGATGGTTAAACATTCTTCAGAACAGTTTGTGGTATACTAAACTGGTCAGGACATATTATAACATAATGTGCAGGGTAAGGCAGTTCACACAGCCTACCTTGACCTAGCAAAAGTGTTCGACACAATACCCCACTCGGGCATCATAGAAAAGCTCACCAGCTTAGATGTAAACCCATATGTCACAAGATGGGTTGCAAACTGGCTCAAGGACAGAACACACAGGGTTAGAGTTGCTGGTGTCATGTCAGACTCTAAGCCGGTCACGAGCGGTGTCCCACAGGGCTCAGTCCTGGGCCCCCTCTTGTTCGGCATTTATTTTTCTGAAGTGCAGGCAAACATAGGGGGATTGTGGCTGACAAAATTTGCAGATGACTGCAAACTGGGCACCATAATTGACACTCCATCAGACACAGACATCCTCCAGAGAGGTCTCATAGAAATGGATAACTGGTGCCAGAGCCATGGCCTTAAGCTAAATGCCAAAAAATGTATAGTCATACCCTTTGGGAAAAACAAGGTAACCCCTAATTACCACATAGGTGGTAATCCATTAAACACGGAAGTAGTTATCAGGGACCTGGGCACCCAAGTTGACAGTAACCTCTCTTTTGACACTCACATTGCCAAAGTGGTTAGGATTACATTGCCCACCTGATCATGAAGGGATTCACATCCAGATCAAGAGAGGTCATTGTACCCCTGTACTCTTCACTTATCAGACCAATGATTGAGTACAACGCCCCATTCGGAATGTACCTTACCCGACACCTGCAGCAGTTGGAAAGACCCCAAAAGTTCCTCACCAAAAGGATAAAGGGGCTCAAACATATGTCATACGATGCCTGACTGAAGAAACTCCAGCTCTATTCAGTCGCATACTGTCTGCTCAGAGGTGATCTGTGCCTGACATACAAGGCCATGTCCAACCCAGAATTAATGGACATGCTCCACCTCAAAAAATCCAAATCCACCAGAGCCACAAGAGCAAGAGACTTAAACCTCAACACGGATATAAATAGGACATGCTGGAGGGACAGATTCATCACCCAGAGACTCCTTACACTATGGAACAGAATCCCAGTCCATGTGAGGCAGAGCCCCTCACTGACTCTGTTCAAGAGAAATCTTGACGAGTGGATGGGAGTTCGTAGGTTTACCCCGGGAATCATCTCTGTATCACTGCTGGACAGAGGCACAGCAAACTAATGGGTATAGTATTCTCATCCTAAGGGGTGGTGAAAGCCACACACACTCTGGCTAGGCTTATAAATGCCCTAGGGCAGATAGCCTAGTATGAACCTATGAACCTATATAGCTTGGTCAAATTAATTGGTTTTACATGTACTTTTTACATCTAAATCTATTAGTGTGTTCTAAAAAATACCAATAAAACCAACATAAAAGTCAAATAATAAAACTTGCTTCTTTGATTTTATTAATTGTTATGGTACCAAATTAAGTTTTTGCCTTGGAACACTGATAATGTAAGCAAAATAATCTATCCAGTTTTTCTGACATCATTAATTTACCCTCTCATGAAATGTTCTACCAATGTTCTAGACATGGTAGTCCTTATTCTGAACCCCCTCTCCCCCCAAACAAAAAAAAAAAATACTTTCTGTCTAGGTCTCTCCATGGATTGCAAAGGAATGTCCTTGGTCTGGGCTATAGCACAAGAAAGTGATGAAGTGAAGCATGCCATCATTGTCCAGAACTAATCCCCCTTGCGCTACTGTGGAGTGACCCTTGATGGAGGGCTTCATTGAAGTCCTCCACGTGTCTATTTAGGGAATGATACCCTAATAACAAAAAATATTTTTACACTACATATCTCATCTATTTCCATTTTAGCAGGATGAATTAGTACAATTTCTACTGCGTCCCTGCAGTACATGTAATAAATTTGGTACATCGTTATTTAGTATGCTGACTTAATGGATGTTGTCCACACTAATGTACTAGAAGTGGCTCTGTAGAACAACAGTCACAACTGTAATATTTCAGTGAGACATGAGACTGAAATTTTGGCTAATAAGCAATAGTAAAATGTTCACATCTCCACAGCTAGTGGGGTTTAGCTTTATTGCCCTGAGTGTATCCACAAAGATTTAAAAAGAAAAATTAAAAGGTCATGGACATTCAGAAGCCATATAGCTGAAACACTTGATTGCCTTAAGAGGTCATTTGCATATGTCCCAAGGGCCTCTATTACAGGAGGTTTAAGTTATCACACAGTGAAACTCTTGCTTGGCTAGGTTTTTCTTGTAGTTTTAAAGCAATAGCAAAACAAGGACCATGAAAGAATCCTAATCATCAAGAAAAAAGAACAGAAGTCAAGATCGAAGAGGTCCATAAAGATTCATACATAGCAGGCCCGACTCCAAAAGACTTTCTCTCAGTTTAAGTTACCACTTACACTGAGAGCAGACTTAAAGCAGGTGTTTTGGCATCTGGTCCCTTGAGCAAGCTTGTTTGTAGATACAGCTTACATTGAAGTAAGTCACAAGTCACTTACACTGACAGCAAGTCTTTCAGAATCTGGCCCAGCATTTCTGATATGACATGGGCAATGTGGAAGAAGGATATCCAGACAATTCCAGTAGTAGTATGGGCAGTGGGTCTCATAAAAAATAATTTACTGTGGTATTTAGATATGTTATGGATACACGTAATTCCTTATGAATTGCAGAAGGAATCAATACTGGGCACGCTGCGGGTGCTGTGAAGAGTGCTTTTGGCTAACATCAAAGATTAAAACAATACTAATTTCATGAACTTTAGTCATACTTTGACTTAAGATTGGAGTCCATTCCTGTCATGGTATTAGAAACCCCAAAGTCTTGGAGAAATTAAAAAAGAGAGAGAACAGAAGGTAGAAGCTAAACGGCTTCCAGAAATGGCTTATTGCGTTATAGCCCTATTGATATGGAATTTGTTTCTAGGCTATGACCCTACTAGAAATACACTTAATATTCATTATGTAGGCTAAAAGGCATTGATTCTTTCAGTAAAGCTGTACTGTTCTTCCTGTAATTGTTTTTTTTTTTTCAGTTTTAGTAGCATGTAGTACAAGTAAGTGAAAGGGAAGGTTTCCATATGGCACAGTGTCATGATTATGTTCAACAGAAAATGATAAACTTGCTAACTGCTTCCCTAGTGCAAGAACCGATCTTAACAATAGTTTGGGATATTTTACCTTCTGTCAGAGGGGATTTCATCTCTGCCTCCTCTATCTATCAGTTGTCTATTATTTTACTTCATGTTTTTGCACTGTACCTAGTAAAATCTTAGATTTTCTGGTAAATCACTGAGGATAATTAGTCAATTATAGAATTCATTAGAGTTTCATATTTTTTATTGTTCAGGAAAAACAGATTTCTATGCAACTTCTGTTGTTCTATTAACTTAACTATTTACAAACTATCACAGGTTTTGATCTTTTGCCTTCCCATTGATTTTACATTTGTCCAGAATTCTTAAGCAAAGAAGTTGACAGGTTCACTGTTTGACAGAGCTAAAACACTTTGCACTTCTACAACTGCTTTTTTCCCCATAGCTGGTAGTACACAGAGCAGATAAAGCTGCACGTACTACAGAGAAGCAGTGGTGGTGCTGCGGTAGCATTGTCGCCTCACAGTAAGACGTTGTCCTGTTCGATTCTCAGCTAAAGTGTCTTCTGTGTGGAGACATGCGTGAATGAGCGTACCTTTGTTGAAGGTTGTGCATCAGAGCTGGTAACTCGGTACGTAAAAATCTACTGCCAATCATTAGCGGACCGGAGTTCCTCTGTGGCGACCCCTAACCGGGAAAAGCCGAAAGACACAACAACTACAGAGAATTATGATATTGATACGGGTGAATATTTTGGCATCTATGTCTTGGACACATAAAAAGCAGGTTAACACATGATAAGCAGGTTAACATCAGAGACCTGATCACAATTCTTTACATTTTGACTACAGTTGAGAAGGTCTTGTGATGGAGGCTGTAAATATATTCAATGTTAATTTGTAAATTGTAGTGCAAAATATTTGCTAACATCATTGATATGTGAATGTAACTTGCATTTCAAATACCACATTGAAAATCTTCCGTTACATTAACATTTTAAAATAATGCATTATTAAGTGGCGATACTTAGAAGCATCTTCCTGTTTGAATTTGCACTACAGGATGTTACAAAAAATGTTTCACTGTCAGTACATAGCTATGCTCTCTGTAACTTCACACTTAAAATGTGGTTAAAACATTCATTGTCACAACAAGGCAGCTGACTCACCACCTGCAGAAGACATCTGTGTTGCTCTGTCTGGACTAATTTACCTGTATCTGAGTAAGGCAGAGCAGGATTGGATCTGGACAAGTAATTCTGCATGCAGAGGTCTCAAGGGAAACATTTAAAGACACATTAAACAGTTTCTAACTGATAGTTTTTACAAAACTGTTGGCCCATGAAAGAGCATTCTTTTTATTTGACACAGTTGTAATTAAAAGAATGTGAACCTAATAGATACAGCTATGGTCTAAGTCCAGCATGTTCCTTGAGGTTTTAAGAAACATCAGTAGAAGCCGTGCCTTGGTTCAGTGCCCCACAAAGACTTAAATATATCACTTTAACTATGTTGTGTTATCCCATGTTTTTTATCCCAGCAGGAGCCATGCGGAATACTCATCTTTTGCAATTGTCTATAGTACTTCCAAAGTATTTTACAAGCTCAGAGAAACTGGCTTTGAATACTTACTGACAGTTGAGCTGGTAGCACACATGATATCTTAAATGTAACAATCAAAGAGGCATGCGAGATTTTGGTATTTCCGCTGGCTTGCAGATGTTCAAAACGTAGGTCCAAAATGCTGCAATGTCAGTTTGAAATAAAGAATAAGTTTAAAACAAAAATAACATCTTACTGTCATATGTCAACACAATCTCTAAATATGAAAGAGCATTTGCTGTTTAAGATATTTTGTTCAGGCTATCAGTATTATAGGTTCCCAAAGTGCTTTCTCTTCCGGTTACAGAAAGTTTAAGCAAGATTTATGAACTAGCATGTTTGGTTAAATTATTCCCAAGTCACATGGAACTCATCAAGGGCTGACACTGCAACCAATTGCCCGTTGCTCTATGAAACTTCAGCATCTGTTCAAAGTGCCAGGCAGTGAGTTCAATCTGAAGTTTAAAAGAAATTATGAATGCCCTAATCGGATGATTTAGTCAGAGGGTCTATTGGAGGAGTTTGTAACAAGCTGTAAACTGACTGTATTTTTTTCTCTTTTTTTTAAACTACAAGGGGAAAAAAAGAACAAAAGCAGCATATATGATTTTATAGCTTTCTCAGTTACTATAAGGAAAACTACAGCCTTCTGTAAGAAAAAAACGTAATAGTGTTTGATGGTATACAGCTAATACCAAAGTCAAAAAAAGTGTATGTAGCACAAGGAAGAATTGTCATTTGTAAGGGAACAGAAAGACACATAACAGCTCAAGTGAGGATGTATATGAATGATTACAGTAGCATAAAAAGTACATGCAAAAATAAGTGATGTGATAGCATAGCAAATTAAATTTGTTAGAAACATTCTTTATTTTACTTGGCCACCTGGTTAATGTTCATAAAGAGGAAAGCATAATTTAGCTGTAAGCAGGTTGTATTGGGCAAAGTTATATCATGTTGTCATGAAGATCAATGGAGAGAAAGTGCATGCAGATTTGACCATGTTTTTTAACTGGTGGGTATACAGTGCCATTCTGCAGTTTGGCCTAGAGCTGTCACTCTCCAGTTCCATGTAGCTCTTTGAGGGCTGCAGCATGTATTTGAAATAACACTAAGTTAACATTAGCTGCACCTTTCATCTGCCCTGCAAAATAGGAATACTTTAACCAAATGTCTACATCATATGGCTAGATCAGAAGATTCCAAATCAGCATTGTATAAAGTAACTGAAAGCCTGTATATGCTAATTAATTTAACTGAAGAATTCCAGAAAGATTTTTAATGGCTTGAAGATACAGTTTGTGAGCATGAACTACTGTATGATGTAAGAGGTGCACTGTGATTTTTGGCAAAGCATTCTGTAAATGCAAAAAGCAAAATAAAAACCTAAATCATGTGCTTACATTACCAGCTGTTATAGTATTAATAAAGTTATAGTGCTGCTTTCCTCTTGGATAGAAAAGATGACAGTTCACAAGTGAGGATGCAGTATTCCTAGAACTGTTAGGAAACAAAAAGACTCTCTAAAGTTTAGAAATATTATGTATATTTATCATTTCATGGATAAGCACAAATGATGAAAGTAGCATTTTTTGTTGATAGTGGGTGCTATGCAAGAAAACACATTGTGCAGTTTATGGAAGAAAACACATCATGCAGTTCATAATGTCCACTGACTTTCACAATGCTTTTTGCTTTTGTTCCCACTACTATGTACAGGATGAATAGTGGGGCCTACTTAGAAGTGTCTTTCACAGGAACTGATGTGCATAGATTAGCTGCACTGAGTAAAAGCCCAAAACTGTGGTGTTATAGTGTTCCCCAGTGTAGTGGTATTTACTGTAAGACAGTGACTTCTATAGCTTGTGCTTAGTGCCTGACGTGTCATGAACTGCTACCTCTGTCAGCAAGCAGATAATGTAAAATGGTGCTATAAGGCCAAACAAAATATTTCCTTAGGTTTGGCAAACTAACCAATGGTCATACTGCCAGTAAGCTCCCAAGGCCAGGCTGAATGAGGGTAGATATTTCTAATATTGTTACTGACCTAGTGTTTATGCATTTATGCAATATGTTCTTGCTGGCACTTCCAAAGCATTGTGTTTATGTAAAGAGCAGGTTAAAAACACATGACTTTTATTTTCCCTAATTTGCTAAAACAACAACAAAAAAACTATGAAGTGTGTGACAGTGAACTGGTGTTTTTCCAGGTGAACGTCATCTAATTGCTTGAGTGCCAGTTGCCCAAGGCACAATTCTGACGAACTGAATACTGATCTCTGTTTTCCATAGGAAGTCACTGGCAGTGTGATTTCTAAGGATGTGTCAGCAGTGATTCCTTTGTTGTGGGAGATTTCTCCCTTCTTTATGCGTGTGTGTGTGTGTGTGTGTGTGTGTGTGTGTGTGTGTGTGTGTGTGTGTGTGTGTGTGTGTGTGTGCATGTGTGTTATATGTTTCATGTTGGAGGCTTGTAACTCCATGGGGGTGCGGGGGGGGGGATTACACCTTTTTGATGGTTAAGGCATTTGTGCTCACTGTTTTGGATTCTTGGCATCTTGGCATTCAGGGTTTCCTAGTAAAAACATATACAAAGCCAGTCATAATGTAGGCTGATGTTTGATGAGCAGCTTTCTGTATGAAGTTGTACCCAAAGGGACTGCTGTTGGTTTTGAGATTTTAATATCTGTTTCTTTATATGCTTGAACATTTTTGTATGTTTTGCCCATTTATAAAACTGCTAAGAGGAATTTATGAATTAAACAATGTTCATTCTGTAGATAATGTTGTGAAAAATAAGTTATTTACATTTATCAAGAGTCTAAGAAATATTATCTCTTGCCATAATTCAAGGATGCCTTATGTATAGAGCATCAGATTTTGAATGGAACATACTTCATCTACTGTAATGATGGATCTGAGCTTAAGGAACAGAATTATGTGCTTGTTAGTACATACTCAGTACAGTTTTGACCACAGTTAATGGTAGACTAACCCTTAGTTTAGTATAACATTTTTTCAACAGCTCTCTGACTGCTACATTTAAAGAGATGGTACTGAAGGGTGTCAGCGTATAAGGCATATTACAGGATTACACTGTACACCTAGCAGTTATACGTAACACTAGAGGTACTCCAGCCATGAGTTACAGTACCAGGAATGCTGCACAGCATCACGAGCTATACAGTAACATCACAAAAATACTCTTCTGGGAATTCTGACTTGAGTAAAGGATTTAGAACATATTAGGCTGTATGTCCATTGTTTCAAGAGCAAAGATGCATGCAGGGAAGGGAATTACTTCAACTAAAGGGTAGGCTGTACACTCTGTTTAAATAGTGCAGGAAGAGCACAAAGGAGGAGCAGGAACAGGAGCACATATATGATTAAGGAGGGAATATGTCAGGGTTGCACAATGTACTTCCCACTGTTTCAGTGTCTGTATGAACAAACAGCCATTAGGAAATTGAGCACACAGTGCTCTGGTCTGTGCAGAACTTACACAGCATGGACCACTGCTTCTATTACTAATTTGCATGGAAGGTCAATGCAGTTCACAAAGTTTTTGAACTGCATGCTGCTCATTTTCAGTTCTGATTGGAACACCCAAAAGTACAGAGTCCTGACACACTGCACACACAATCAGACAGGAGTACAATCAGCACAGGTTGCAGGTGACTATGGGAGCATATATGCTGTTGCTGTACTGCACACCAGTGACTCAGCAAATAGCATTACTGTCTCACAACTCTTAATTATAAAGTTCACTTTCTGGAAGGGGTATTTTATGTCTAAAGCCTTTATCTGCATGGGATTTACAAGTGCTTCAGTTTCCTTCTACCTCCCAAACGTCATGAGTGAATCGTTGATCCTCCAAATTGCCTTTAAGTATGTGTTTGTGAGTGTGTGTGTGTGTGTCTGTGTGTGTGTGTGTGTGTGTGTGTGTGTGTGTGTGTGTGTGTGTGTGTGTGTGTGTGTGTGTGTGTGTGTGTGTATGTTGTGCATGTGTGAATTGAAAATTTCCACCTCTTTAAAGGACATCCAAAAAGCCTTTTTCAGCTATGTTAGAATCTGACAAAATAACACATTCTCTGCACTTGAGGATGCAAACATACTAAAAGATAAATTTAGCTCAAACTTTATCCCCTCATTTCCCCCACATACCACCATAAGTGCACCCACCTCAAAGATCACCTCATATCAGGTCTTAAGAGCACACCCTAAAGTGAAGATCACTAGTAATGTGGGTTCAGACAACGTGCCTGGCTATTTTCTTGTCATCATGAACCACAATTTCATCAACTCACTATTAAATCTGTTTAGCCTCATCCTTGAAACTGCTTTTTTGCTAGAGTTACGGAAAAAAGCTGTGGCATCCTGTTCCACAAATGTGGAACCATGACTTACCATGGTAATGATAGACAAATAAACCTTACCAGCCTTATTTACAAAGCAACTAAACACACCATTATGGATATCATAAACAGAAATGCTGACAGCTTGCAATCCCTGGATCTAAACCCTGCCTTAATGGATCTAAACCCTGCCTCTTAAAGTTTGTAGACATCTGTAAAAGAGTGACTGACACACTGAAAAGGGGTAAACCAATAGACGCAGCTTGCCTTGATCTGACAAAGGAGTTTGATACCATTCAAGATTCTGGCATTATCATCAAACTATTCCAACCATTGTATAACTTACCAGAGAGTGAACCGACTCATTGGCAGTTCTCAGTCAATCAGGTTTAAGGTTACGCTGTCCTCTAAAAACTCATTACTGTTGGGATTCCAAAGGGGCAATACAAGGGCCGCTTCTGTTTGGTATTTATTTCTTGGAAGTTAATGCTGATGTTAAGAATCTGTATCTGACTGATTCTGCAGATGATCACAAATTTGCTGCTATGTTCCCAACTCTCCAGAGGTCTTTGAATTTCTTCCAAGAGGGCCTAAAACGTACACGCCTGTAGTGCCATGACACCACTTAAAGCTAAAAGTGAAAAAGTAGAGTATTGTGTCATTTAGGAAACATAAACACCCGTGAGCATACCACATAAATTACACCCCTCTCAAAAGTGATACAGTCATGGAGAACTTGGGTACATTTGTAGGCAATGCTCCCTCAACTACCATATTACTATTGTTATCAGAAAGTTCTTCATTCTAGCCCAGCTGATCATCAAAGATCTAAACACATGATCCAACTTGAAAAAAAAATAGTGCTTCCTCACCAAGAGAATTAAGGGCATGATTTCCATGAGCTACATTGATCTCCATAAAGATTTCTCTCTCTCTTCTCCATTTTATACAGACTCCTAAGGTATGATTTCAGCCTTGCTTATAAGGCCTGAAGCAGAACCATAACTGTCTCATCTAGTACCCAGTGTTTGTCCCTGATACAGTGACCTACTCCCTTGAGAAGAGCACCATTTCTTCTTACCAGCTGGAAACTGGTTGTTTCAGCTGACAGTCGCATCCTAAAAGATAGTAGCTGTTCACTAGACTGCATGGGGGATAGTATGAACCAAGTCAGATTTTTGGAAACAAAGGAAGGCAAGTGATCTACAAACAAAGACTTTTATTACATAACAGGGCTGAATCCAATGTACAATACATGAATAATGGTCACTTGTCACTCTTTTCCACCAACTTCACTACTGTAGCAATAGATAAAATGTCTACTTCATAGGGTATTACTAGACTTTACCAAATGTCTTCAAGCAAAAGTGGTATGCTGTCTTGCACATCATGGAACACACATTATACATGGTCTACAACCAGCAGAGGCAGTCAACAAACACATACAGAACTGTGTTATGTATGGTGGTTTAGTATTTAAGATCTATGCCTTATGGTGACAGTGTTCAAACCTAACCTCTGTAACTGTCTGAAGACTGTATGTTCTCCCTCTGTTTGTGTGGGTTTTCTTCAGGAATTATTGTTTCTTCCCCATATGCATAAAATATTCTGGTTGATTAGTTGAACTAAACTGTTCATATATATTGCATTTATCCTTGCCCAGACCCAATTCACTTACCTGATTAATAAGTAAACAAATTAACAAAGTATATGAGTGCAAAAATGCATCATGTTTTGATACCTGATATATGCAGGAGCCTGTAAGGTCACTCATGATTTCATTGTAACATAGGCATACACATTTTATAGCATCTAGCAAGGTGAAAGGATGATCATAGAATCTAGCAACTATGCATTGCACAGAAAAAGATGGCATAAAATTGAACCAAGGCAGCTGCATATAATGATGTGAACTGGAATATTTTTAACTACTGACTGTCAGTGCTCCTGTGACTTGACCAGATAACTGTTCCCTATGAGTGAGAACTAACAGCAGATTATCATCCAGGCAGCCATCATTTTTTTTGTTTTTTTTTAATGAATGTAAGACCCATTCCACACTCAGTCCTTCTTACTGCTGACATGCACCTTGCAGTGCTGCCCCTTTGAGTGGTATGCACCATACATGAAACAATTCTGGCTCCAGGCTAGGCTTTGCTTGATAAGGACTGCATGACTGGCCATTATACAAGGTCCTCTACTCTGATCTCCATCAGCTGGGGTACCATAGCATGCCTTAGTGGACCACATCACTTCCTTCCATCTAGAATGGGTGAGCAGGTTTTGGCCAGTTCACTACTCCATTCCAGCTGATTTCTTCCACATCCAGACCACTATTAAGACCTAGGTCATTTGGGTGTAATGAGGGCATTGTCATCATACCTCGGTGTTACATAGGTGAACTACATGAACTAATAGCAGCCATGACCAACCCAAACAAAAGGCAATGAAGGAAAGAGCCACTACGGGACTGAAAGAGTCAAAGTAATTGCAGCAAGGATTCCACATTAAATTTGAATCCTTGCTGCAACCAGTTTTGAGTGATATTCTGGCCTCTGTGCAACATGTAGAAACCCATGTGGCCTCACACACTAATATTCCAGTGAGGTATCACTTTTTTCTGGGTGATGTTCTGGTTTTAAATGAATGGTTGCAGCAAGGAATCGAATTTAATTCTGAGACAATGGCCCAGCATTCTACTCTTTATGAAAAACTAAATGACTTTGACTACAAAATGTTGAAGTATAAAAAGCTGCAGCTTGAAAATGTTTATTTTGTTGAATGCATTAAAATAAGCAAGTAACCAAAGGATTACGAATTTGTCAATTTTTAATGGGCCTGGAGAAAAATTCTCCCCTCCATCTTGACCTGCTGGCCCTATCTGATAAACAAGAGTGTGAATTGCCTGAATTATTGGTCAAACATAATATTAAACTTATTGAAAAGTTAGGTGTGAGCTTAACTTTTTCAACAATCTTATTAAGCAGGATATCCAATATGAGTAATACAAATTTGAACATGCAAGAATTTTCAACAGTATTGACCAGCAGCTAGGACACTTAAAGCAACAAAACTAAAGAAAATGGAGAGAGATGGGATGGACTATGCCAGAGTTACTTTGTACCCTAGCCCCCCACGATCTCAGACTTGGGGTAAAGGTAGGAGCTGGCAATACGTTGAACCGATCAACAACAACAACACTATTCATCTGAAAGAAGCCATGATTAATGGTGGTAATGCTCAAGAATGCAATGAACCTACTATCCCTTTATTTGATCCCACAGAATTTCCACCTTTGAGATTTTCAGAAAGGATAAGGGAAAAGAACCACGGTGATCACAATCAACAACAACAATGTGGTAACCACTGGAACAACCAGGATTTTCAGATGGCCCCCAGGAGGATCCAGTGGTGATCCAACAACCTGTGCCAGTTCCAGCAGTTGAACCAATCACATGGACATATCATGGGTGGAAGAATTAACAGAAGTGACTACTTTAATGATCATGGTCCCTCAGCATACGTGTGCAATTATTCACAACCATTTGCATATATCCCATGTGCCTCTGATACAAGAGGTTTGGGAGGTCACTCACTGGAAGTTCTAGCTTTGCTGGAGTTTTCATTTTGTTTTTACTGATTGTTTTTTTCAGTGACTTTCTCACTTATTGTTTTAGTTTGTTGTTTGGTATATTTTTGCAGTGACCCTAATGATAATGGACATCAGCTGGATATAACAGTTCTGTGTTTCTTATGCTTAGTCAAACAATCTGCTTGTGTTGAGCTGATGAAGACATAACAAGGCTGAAATATGCATATCCACAGTTAGTGGGGTTTGGTTTTATTGGCCTGAAATTGTCCATTAAAATGACAAAACAAGTCATGGGCATTCAGAATTTTCAGTTAGCTGAAACACCTGATGTTCTTAAGGGTCAGTTGCATATATCCCATGTGCCTCTGATAAAAGAGGTTTGGGAGGTCACTCACTGGAAGTTCTACCTTTGCTGGAGTTTTCATTTTGTTTTTACATTATATTTAGTTCAAATATAACTCAGTTAATGAGTATATATTGGGTCATACAAGTTGCTTGTGTTAACTGAAAATCTTAATAATGTTTTAAAAATAATAACTGCACATAAATTTCATACAAAAATTGTTGTATGAAGAGTGCCATTACATAAACAGACTAAATGTATGCTTTGCAACTTCAGCTAAAATTGACAATTCTAGATGAATGAATGTACTTTTTTTACTTTTTTTCTGTAGTGGAGAATCAAGTTGTTTGCGCACAAAACACCCAACACTGTAAAAAATAAATAAATAAATAAACAACAGTAATTAAGCAACTGAAGAAAATTATAGCAATGCAGCCTCTATCTGTGTGGAAAAAGTCTATAAAAAGGGAAGAAAAAATGCATAACATATCCTTCATGAGATGAATTACTTGAAATGTCATGGACATTCACAACAAGAATATAACCATATTCAGGAATTCAAACATAATAATAAAAATAGATAAATAAATAAATTCCTTTAGATCTGTGTGACACTTCTCCCAATGTATGAACAAAAGGGTAAAGATACACATGCAGAAATGTTTCTGTAGTATTTGTGGAAGTCCAGGTATGTAAACAAAAGGAAACTGGTTGTATATATAATTAGTGGAGAGAAGTAGGTCAGAAAATAATCAGCCATAGATGGAAGTTTGATTTAGAATATCCTTTTATCTCCAGATAGGTGCTGCTCAGTAACTGGAGGCTTTTTTTTCTGAGAAACAGCTGACATTTAGGAAGGTCCATAAGAAGCCATTGTGTTCTTTTGGTGGAAGTTGCTGCCCATCTTGGAATATTTGAGAAGTATTAGCATGGACACTCCTAGTAGGGATTAAAGATATAATGAAAGGCATGATAAGAGACTGGGAGACACAAGAAGTAACCATAAATGGTGAAATATTCAAAAATGCAGAAGCTAGGCAAGCTAGCCATAGCCACTCCTGCTCAGGACATATACCTGGATACCCATGTCAAGACATGATATACATAAATACAGATTAATAGGGAGTGTCCATTAGGCAGACTGGCTAATTGTAAACTGTATAAGGCTGCAGATCTTCCTGACAGAGCAATGTAAGACATTAATAGTTTAAAGTAAAATATTGTAATTGGCTTATAGGAGTTGACTGAAAGCTGCCATTGAATGCTATAAATGTGCTGTGACTGTAGTCATAGTACTGCATGTCCTATCTTCAGAGAGTATTGTAGTCATAGTATCACATGTCCTATCTTCAGAGAGTATTGTAGTCATAGTCCTGCATGTCCTATCTTCAGAGAGTATTGCAGTCATAGTATCGCATGTCCTATCTTCAGAGAGTATTGTAGTCATAGTATTACATGTCCTATCTTCAGTTAGTATTGCAAATGGAAAGAGTATGAAGTAGAAGCAACTTGCTCAAAAATTCACATTATTACTAAAATTGGCTTCTGGTGCTTCAGTATAGCCTTCCAGGGAGTTTAACCAACAAAACAAATCTGACAGTATAAAAGCATCAGATTAAAGGAAACCCAAGAAACTACAGAGCGCATCAAATAATTAAGCATCTCAAGTTGCACTTGGTATTCAGCTTCATAAAGTTAAAGTTACATACTTTAAAATAAATCATATGTATTTTCCTTCAAGTGTACTTAGTAAATACATGCATTTAGACAAATGGATAAAACTGGTCGTATAATATACCTGTCAAGGGTTACTACTGAACTTCAGAAGGTAAATGATTCATGATCTTACATATCTGCAGTCTAATCTACATCAGGCAAAATTATCAAGATTAAATTTAGGCTGCAGAAGTATGAAAAGAATATGAAGAACTATAGAATAGAAAGTTCATTTTTATCTCCTCCATTCTGGGCAAGATGATGGATTAACAGTAACAGTTTTGGAACAGATTAATAAACACTCAAGTAGCATAATATTTTCTAATAATATTCTGTTATATAAAAAGAGTACAATATTTTAAAGCATGGAAATTCAAAACTAGGAAGTTGTTGTTGTGTCTTTTGGCTTTTCCCGGTTAGGGGTCCCCACAGCGGAACTCCCGTCCACTAATGATTGGCAGTAGATTTTTACGTGCCGAGTTGCCAGCTCTGACGCACAACCTTCAACGAAGGTACACCCATTCATGCATGTCTCCACACAGAAGACGGTCTGAATATCAAATACAATTGGTGGCACTTAATTGCTCAATATAGTCTTTAATTCCATGTTTCTTTTAATTGATTGTTTTTGCATTGTAAGCCTTTGGCTTGTTTGAGAGTGACTATGGAAAGCTATACTGATGTGCCAGGAATATGCTTTTTTAATAAAGTAAGCTTTTCAATATGATACAGACCATCCTTCCTTTTATCTGCTTTGTAGTTACAGTACGTTTGGTAAAAGCATACCATTATGAAACTCATTGTTTGGTGATATTCCTAGAAGAATGAATGGACTGCAATAGTGGCACTGAATGAATTATCAAGGAATTTATCCACACTGCCTTACACATAGGACAGAATGCTGAACTCAGTTGTACATAGATACAGCAAAATGATTAGAATGGTGTTTATTTTCGTCCTCAAATTCTAAGGTGACAGCAAGCTTACATTGTTATACAAAAGAAGTTATTACTTATTTTGAGAAATACATGACACATGAAGTGGATGTGCTCTCTACCATTTTGTCTCTTGTTAGGGGGTTGTGCCCCCCACATCCCCCAACTCTATATACTGACTCCAGGATCGCACTACAGTGGGGAAAAGGGCATATACCTTTTACTTGCCTCACAGTACTCTACACAGTGCCATATATACTAACTGCAGTGCAGTGAAATGAGATTCAGTGAAACAAAAGCAGAGCCAGTTGAACACACAAGAGATAGTTTACTCCTTATGACAGTGTGACTAGCCATGTGGTTAATATTTTTGGCATTTGTTTTGGATGATGATTGCTATGATAATGATAATAATGAAACTGAATAGCAAACTAACAAATTAGTTTAGGAAAGATCAAATATTTACCCATTTTAGAGACTCATAGTTTTTCTTCTAGCAGAAATAACTAAATATCTGTATATGAAGCAATGATTGTGATTGCAGCTACTGTAGACACTTAAAAGTTAAGACCATTATTAGGCATAACTGGAAAGTTGTGATTTTTAACTAGCTGTTAAGAGCAGTAGGCAATGAAACCACTTTTGTGCAACATAGTATATTCGTAAAGTTTTGTTAGAATATGACAAGAATGATTTTTATACAATGATTTTCAAGTAATCCTGCTGGCTTGTTTAAACGTAGAGCTTGCAGTTTCCATGGATTTATTTTATAAAGTCCTAGTGTGTCTTTACATTTGGATTACAAACTACAGACTACAGGTCAGTATCACTACAGTTCCTCTATGATGTAATAACATATGAACATAATTACTCAATAAAGACTAAGAGTGGGAGGAATGTTCTTTTAAATAATGTAACTTTTGTTACATCTATAAGAACATTTTGCTTACTGATCTGGCTAACAAGTGTTTTTCTTAAAGGTGGAGATTACAATGCTGTGCTGGAGAAACTGGAATTAAAATGACACCATTTATTGAATTCCACTAACTTTTCAGGTTTAAACTAATAATTCAAGATGATGATGATGATTATTATTATTATTAGTAGTATTAATGTGTTATATACTGTCAGTTTAAGGTTGGTCATGGAAATAATCAGTCACATGAATTGTAAATGGGTTTTGCATACAGTCTTTGTTGGTTTTGTTTTCTTTTGAAAAAGTCACAGTTTGTGTTTAAGAGAAAAAAAAAAAACACTGAGCTGTTTTATTAACATTGCCTTTTTAAAAAGACTACTTAGTCAGGCACTAGTAGATCAGAAACCATGGATATACACTTCCCGACTCTCTCTCTCTCTCTCTCTCTGTGGCCAGTCTGGTTGAGATAGTTATTCTGAGGGATTTTATCAATTGCTTTATATACACTGGCATCCCACTTATTCTTAATAAAACAGATTAAGTATGTGAGAGGTATAAATACACCTTAACACTGGAGGCAAATCTTTCTTATACAACCAAAAGAATCATATAGAGTATTTATGCTGAGGCACTTACAGGTTATATTCCTAAAACATTAAGACCTCCTGCACAGCATAATCAAAAAAAAAAAAAAAAAAAAAAAGAATCCTTAGCCTTCATGTATACACTATGTTACAACACCACGCAAAGCTACACATAGTAAAACTGTATCCAATGCCTCTACAGCCAAAATTCCTGGTCATTGGTGATTATATAGTAAGGCACACTGATGACCCTTCACCAGACTGAGTAAGTAGAGAGAGTCACATTTAGCTGCATTTCCTTGGCTAGAATCCATCAAGTCACACAGGCACTCAGGTCACGGAACTACAGGTACCAGTATGACTCTGTCATAGTCCATGTGAGTGTTAATGACCTGAGTCGTACCTCCCTTGACAATATGAAGCAAGACATTATCAAGCTCACTGATTATGTGTCTCAGGCAGGTATGAGCCTAGCATTGAACAGCATACTACCTTATCCAAAGAAGATGCCATGTTACCAATAGAAAATGACTGATTTTAACAATTGGCTTAGCTTCTGGTGTCAGTCCAAAGATGTAACAATATTTGACAGCCTAGGAGGACATGATTGCCAGACCACATTGCTTTGCCAGGGATGTCTACACTTATCTGCTCTAGACTTTTGGATATTGGCAAAGACCTTTTCCACTCCCATGGTGCTTTTTTGAGCAATGCCAAATGGATAAACCTCCCAACTTAACCAAATCTACAAAGGGATATCTGAAGGTGGTACTGCTCGATATTAGAAGTCTTAACAAGAAAAAACAATCCCTGCAAGCCATCCTCTTCCAGGAGAGTGTTGAAATCTGTGGAGACATGATTTAAAGCTATGAAGAATGCAAGTTTATAATGCCTTTCACACCATTAGACCAGCTACTGCACAGGAGGGAACTAAAGGAGTTGGAGTCTCAGTCTACATTAAAACCACCTTCACATTCGAACTAGTTAAAGTGTATGACCCACTGTAGCTCTTACATATATAACTCACCATAAACAGGGTCTTGCAACCTATAGATCCCCCTCCATGTCTCAGGAAACACATTCTACCTATCTGAATGTACTAGAGTCCCTCACCATTCAGTCCAATATGATATTCATGGGGAATTTCAACTATCCCTCTATAGTTTAAGAATCCTAAACCACAGTTGGTCCATTCTCCTACCAGGGCTACAAACATCATTGTCCTTTTATTCACAAACATGGGGTGCAGATGTTCCTCATCCAATATAATGTCTTTGATCGTCAAATCTGGCAATAAAGCAGTATTACTTGAAATAAAAATTAAATCTAGGGATCCAGCAAAACCAAAAACCTTTACAAAATATTCCAAGATTCCAAGCACCCTCAAACCCAGTAAACACCATAGCATATGCTGAGCTATTTACAAAAATCTCTGTACAGTTATATTGATAGCTGTATACAGCAAGCCATGCTCACTCATGCTAAGAATAAGACAAACCCAAAAGACAAGCCATCCAGGTGGAATCACAATATCAATCAGTTATACAACAAATGAAAAAAAAATCTTGGCCAAGCATAGAAGGAACAAAGCCAAACATACCACATTCCCCATAACCAATGTCAACAGTCAGCTAAGAGGGTTAATTAATACTTCAAAGATTAAAATTTAAGAAAAAATAGCTTTTCAGGCAAAGGACAACCACAAAGCTTTCTATAGCTATGTCAGTAACCTCAGGGGAGATTCACAACAATGCTCAGAACTTATTGTAAATGGCATCACCCACTCTGAACTAAAGGTCATTGCCAATCTTTTCGCTGACAGGTTTAGCACTAAATTATTGTCCCATTCCCCCCTGGTAGTCCAAAAGAAATACCACATACCACAAATGCCCCAGCCATTACTAGGGAATAGGTCATCAATCCACTTTCCAAGGCCAAAAACACAGCATTGATGGGCCTTGATAACATCCCAGGATGATTAATAAATAGCATGAAACATGACCTCTCTGGTCCACTTGAATCACTTTTCAACTAGAGCCTAAAAATTGTGTGCCTAAGGACTGGAAGATGGTTACAGTAACATTTCACTCCACAAAGGTGATCCAACCACTGATCTGGGTAACTACAGGCATATAAGTCTGACCAGCTTCATGTGTAAGGCCGTGGAAAGAATCAGCACGAATATGAAAAAATGATGACATAGGTAACCTGCAAATGCTGGACCTGTCGCTCGTCCTATGTTATGATTCAAGACAAACAGGTGGGGTACTTCACTTATATACTTTATTATATAGAAACACATAAGGAGGGATAGCAGCAACATAAAATATAAACAAATGGATTAACTGACAAACCATTACATACATCTCAACAGCTCTCTACAAAATGGCAGTCTGGCTTGCATGTGCTCAGTACTTATACACATGTGCAAGCCCATGGAAAGCTTTTTAAAGGTATACATACATGCATACTGATCTATATCCTCCCTCTTTAGTGAATTGCCCACAATAAAATGACATCTGAAAAAGACATGCGATTATACAAAAATTAAGAAATAAACACAATGTTCGTGTCCAAGGTGCTGTGTATCTGGAACATGGTCTAGAATGCAAACTGATATAGTAATTAGGACTGGGTTTAGCAACGGAGACAGTCACTGGTGGACAATCTGTTTCAGAAGTTTTGGGAATCTTCTCAAGAACAGGGATATTTGCTGGAATGCCCTCTGGAACTGGAGCAATGGATAACTCACTCTGAGATCTAGAGTCTTTCACAGGCAAGAAGCTTGCAAACTGTGTACCATTAAGAACAACAGCTGAAGTCCAGGTATGAAAAAAGAACAACAGAAAATCCACCAAACAATTTATTTATTTATTGTATCTCTGACGTCTACTCCTTGAAGGCTGTGGCCAAGACGTCAGAGATACAATAAACTGTGTGCCATTGTCAGAAATAACTTTGTGTGGACTACCATGGACTGCAAAATGACTTTTCTATTTAGTAATGATAGTACTGGATGCTAGATTAGAAAGTAAGTCAATATCAAACCAATATGAATAAGAGTCTACTAACATCAAGTAATGCTGACCATTCCATCCGAAATGCCTGTAGTTACTGTCAGCCAAGGTAGTTCAGGAATCTGGTTTAGCTGAAGTGGTTCTTTCTGTGGGTGTGGCTTAGTACTATTACATACAGAACAAGATAAAAGTACTCTCTTGATATCCTTTGACATAGAAAGCCAACATACTAGTACTCTCACCCTTCTTTTGGTAGAATCAGTTCCTGGGTGGCCATGATGCAAGATGGTAATATACTTTTGTTGCAAGGATTTTGGAACAATCACTTTTGGACCTTTCATGATGATACCATTGTGTGACAAAATCTCATCTCTGTAAGGAAAATAAGGTTGAATTTCTATTGGAAATAAGATTGCTTTGAAGGCCATCCTTGACTGATAAAATGGTTGAGCTTCTGAAGTATTGGATCTGAGGCTCTGTGACTTCTAATGTCATTAAGATGTGTGAAAGAAAATGTTCTCACTTGATATGACTTCAAAATCAAGTTTTTCATTTTCATGCTGTTCAGTGGTATTTCTGGGTGATCTGGATAAAGTATCAACAAGATAACGAAGTTTGCCTTTTGTATAGACAAGATTGAAATTTCAACATCATGCATTGCAATTTGACAGGAGCTGTATGCATAAGCTTTCTCAAAATAGTGACTAGAGCTTGGTGATCAGTTTTGATTTGAATTGGGCTGTCATAAATATAATCATGGAACTTTGGACATGCAAACACAATTGCCAAGAGCTCTTTCTCAATCTGCACATACTGCATCTTGATTTGGGTTAGAGTTCTAGACGCATAGGCTACTGGTCTACCCTCTTGAAAAAATGACTGCACCAACACCAAACTTCGAAGCATCACAAGAAAGAGTAACTGGTTTGTGAACATCATAGTATCTGAGTGTTGATGGACTGGCAATTTTCTGTATCAGGACATCAAATGCTCTTTCGTGTTTGTCTGACAAGGACCAGGATACATCTTTGCTTGTCAACTCTCTGAATGGTGCAGAAAGTTGGCTCAAGTCTGGAATGAACTTGCCTAGATAGTTAACCATGCCAAGAAAATGTTGTAAGGCTTGAATGTTTTCTGGAACTGGCATCTCAACAATTGCTGCTTGCTTGGAAGGATTTGGTCATAAGCCTGAAATAGTAAACAAATGAGTAACTTCTCGTAGCCTGAATTTGCACTTCTGAAGATTCAGCTTAAGATTCACTTCACGTGCTCTTTCCAGAACTTTCTTGAGGTTTCTGTCAGGCTCGGTTTCCCCATTACCTCCTACTAGAATATTATCTACTATAATAGAACATGGATAACCAGAAAAAAATTTGCTCCATGGTATGCTGGAAGACTTCACTAGCAGAATTCATCCTAAATGGCATTCTCAAAAATCTGTACCTGCCAAAAGGAGTACTGAAAGTAGTCAGCAATGAGGATTTTCAGTCAAGCAAAATTTGCCAAAATGAACTCTTTGCATTCAAAACAAAACTAAAAAAAAAAAAAGTGGCATTTGGCATAAGAGCAGCGACTTCTTTGACTGTACACATTGGATGATAAGGTCTTTTCAGTGCTTTGGTCAAATTTCTTGGATCAATGCATATTCTGATATCATTTGAGCTTTTCTTATGAGCTACCACCAATGAAGATACCCATTCAATCGGTTCATCAACTGGACAAATCACATCTTGCTGCACCATTTTATTTAGCTCAGTCTTGACTCTGTTCTGCATAGCTACTGGAACGTTCTCGGCTAGTCTGACAACTGGACTGACTTCAGGGTCTACCTTCAAGCAGTACACAACTGGGAGTTTGCCTAATTTGTCTTTGAAAAGATCAGCATAGGTAGAGAAAATAGTCTGGGCAAAATTAGAACAGTGGTCTTTTAAGCTTACATGGTGGACTTTCTTATTAAATGAAAGAAGTCCCATTTTCAAACTGTCTCTGAGGCCTAATAATGACTGTACATGCCTTTTGACTACATAAAATTGCAAGTCATAGCTGTTTCCAGCAGAGTAACATGAAAGCACTACTGAACCTTCAGTCTGAATTTCTTCACCACCATAAGCAACACGCTTTGTACACTTTGCCAAACCAAGCTTCTCACCAGCACATACTCTAGCAAATCTGATGACATAACATTGCACTTTGAACCTGTGCCAGCTTTGAGCTCTATGGGCTCTATGGGTCTTACATCTATCCAAACAGTGCAAAATACTTCATTCTTTGCCCACAAATCTACTGCATTGACTATTTCATTAAGCACAGACACACAATCAACATAAAAAGTAGGGTCACAATTTTCTAAACTGATCAACTTGTCTCCTTGAATGTCCTCTTTTAATAACAGAGTGAGCCTCTTTTGATTTGCATAATCTTTTGGAAATTATTCCACTTTTTATATTTGTGACATTGCTGACCAAAACCTAAGCACTTTTCTCTTTTAGACACATGATTGCCACCATCATTATGACAATTGACTATGAGGCTGGGCGAGGGAACATGCTTTGAGTTTGCTGACTCACCCTTGTGCTTCACTGAGACTGTGCATGCTCTGTAATTTGCTAGAAAGCTATGGGGTTTACCAGGGAGTGTTACAGGGTTAACAGTTGCTGCAATGTGCTTGGACCTGTTTCTTTTAACCATGCTTCTGCATGCTGTCAACATTAGCACTAGAAGATACTGGAAGCATGCATTTCTCATTTGCAAGCATATTTGTGTGCTTTTCTGTGAGCTCATATATCTGACAAATCTCAATGGCTTTATTCAAAGTTAATTCACTGTCTCGAAGCAAAATCTTTCTCACAGTATCAGCCTTAATACAACACATGTCTGTCTTTTATCAACTCATCCCTTAGATCACCAAGTCTACATATTTTAGCTTTATTTCTCGTCAGTTATATATGCTGCAAAAGATTCCCCAGGCTGTTGATCCCGTGTGTAAAATAAGTGTCTTTCCATCGTAATATTTGTTTGGGGGTTACACATTTCTCTAAATGTATGTTTCAGTCACTAGGAGTCTTCCTTTGATTCAGCCAGTTCCACTATATGGCGGTTCCCTCTCCCCTGCAAACACAGCAGGTGCATACACAAACGGACACTCTCTTTTTATGGCTTCTAAAACAGATAAATTAAACAGAATAAATGCTTTTGTACATGCATCTTTGCCAGAAAATACAGCTTGCAGGAAAATATCTTACTGTTGCTCAAACACTCTCCAATTCTCTGCAATATTATTATCAAATACTAGTGGACTGGGTGTTCAAAATCTTTCAGCCATGCCAACGAACTATGATTAAATACACTGCAAATATGGCTCTTGTAATTATATATGAACATTCACACACACCATGTACTTGTAATAACATTCAAATGCACAATGAACTCTGAAATACTGTACTTTGTGAAATATGCTTTGAAATGGTAACTGTACTGTAATACAATACAAACTTGCAAACACTTTGTATACTTCTGATATCTTGAATAGCTTTAATTAATGCAAAAAAGTAGCACATAGCAAAAAATGCAGTCATTTTCCTTATTTGCAATTCGGACATTATTCGAAACATTTTCATAATTATTTTGTATATTTTTATCAATACGTCACAGTTTCAAAGATTTTGTTTAACTAGAAATTCATTTTGAGTATTTTAAATACTTTGTTTTATATTCTTAGAGTAAGAAATCGTTTAAGCAAGTTTTAGTACTTGGAATTCATTTCTGACCTGTTTTGCAAGTTGTACATCCAGTAGGGATGATTCATTCCTCTATATTCCTCCAACATCAACTGAGTGCCTCTTGATCTTGATTCTGGATCCCATTCTGACACCATGTCACTCAGCCTATGTTTTGATTCATGATGGACAGGCAGGGTAGTTTGTTTATATGCTTTATTATATAGAAACATCAGGATGGATAGCAGCAACATAAAATATAAACAAACTGACTAACTGACAGACGATTACATATATACATGCTTACATCTCAACAGCTCTCTACAAAATGGCAGTCTGGCTTGCACGTGAACAGTATTTATACATGTGCAAGTCAATGGAAAGTTTCTTAAAGGTATAAATACATACTGATCTACATGACCCATTACAGTTTGGCTTTCTTAAAGGAAGGTCATGCCTATTAAATCTGGTGGACTTCTTTGAGAGGCTCACCAAACCATTGAATGAAGACAAGACTGTTCACATAGCTTACCTTGATCTGACCAAGACTTTTGATACAATACCCTACTCAGACATTATAGACAAGCTTACTGATTTAGGTATAAACCCTTTTATCATCCACTGGATAGCCAACTGACTCACTGATAGGACCCAGGAGGTCAAATAAGTAAGGCCACCTCCACCAAGAGGCCAGTCACTAGTAGAGTCCCCCAGAGCTTGGTAATGGGCCTGCTCCTTTTTGGCATACATTTTTCTGAAATGGAAGCAAATATTGAAGGTTTATAACTGACTAAGTTTGCAGATGATTGCAAGATGGAAATTATTATCTACTCTTCTGCAGACACTAGCATTTTTCAAGAAGGCCTATTTCTAACTAACAAATTATGTCAAAATCACATTCTTAAACTTGATGCTAAAAAATGCATAATTATACCTTTGGGAAGTCAGTCCTCTCAGCTAATTACCATGTTGAAAGTATGCCCCTAAGAGTCAACCCAATGGTCAGGGATCTGGGTAAGCATGTAGACAATAGCCTTACCTTTGACCATAACATGGAGAGAGCGGTGAGGAAATCCTTTTATGTTGTGCAACTTATAAGTAAGGGCATGGGATCTAGATCCAAAGAGGTCATTATCCCATTGTATTCTGCCCTGATTAGACCAATTATAGAGTACAGTGCTCCTTTTGGCATGTACCTGACTAGGCATAATCAGCAACTAGAGTGTGGTTCCTTACAAAAAGAATACAAGGCGCAACAAACCTGCTTTATGCAAAGCACCTTAAAGCCCTTTCCCTCTACTCAGTCTCCTATAGATTGTTGAGGGGTGAGATATGCCTGGGTTACAAGGCATCCGCAAACCACACACTTATGAATCTCCTGCATATTCGTAAGTCAAACAGTACCACAAATACAAGCTCTAAGTACCTGAACTTTGTGACTTAAACAAAACATGCTGTAGAGACAGCTATGTGTCCTAGAGACTGCCATCTCCAATAGAGCAGGCTTCGCATCCATGTGAAATTGAGCTCTTCTATTATCCAGTTTAAGCACAACATAGACCAGTGGATGGGGAATAAAAAATTTACACCCGGCCATATGGACAGAGGTAGCTTATAAATACCTGGCCCTCAATGTCCAGTTTGGATACAGGACCTCATTATTCTTTCTGGAAAACTTGCCTAAGCTTAGAAAGATGTTGGCCTGGTAACAATCTATAAATCTTTGAATCTATGACTCTATAAGGTATTGACTTTAATTCAAAAAAGGTTTCCTGTAACTTACAAACCATACCATGGCCATTTTCAACTTATGGTTAGCCTTTCCATTTCTTAACCTGGGCCATTTCACAGTCATGGCTAGCCCCTCCAATTCTTAAGCAGCCTATCAGAGAGATTTCCTTCTAATGGTGGCCTTAGTGTGGAGTGCATCCCACTGGCACTGCTACATGCTAATGCAGCAATCAAGTGAATTGACTGATGCTAATTAGCCATATGATCTCCTCTGAAATGCCAGCAGCTCCCACTTCACACTGCTGGATGATTCAGAGAATTGCCCTGCGGCATAAAATTTCACTGGTGAACAAAAAAAACTAATGCCATCAAAATGGATAGTTTCCTATTCACTATTACTGAAGCAGCTATAATGCAGGTAAGTTCAGAAAAGATGTGTGTGTGTCTGTGTTTACACTTATGTTCGATTGTGAATGAATGTGTCAGTGTTTCAGTGACTTTGATCAAATGTGGTGGGGGTAGATTGCTGATAAGTGAATGCGCGCATGTGTGTGTGTGTGTGTGTGTGTGTGTGTGTGTGTGTGTGTGTGTGTGTGTGTGTGTGTGTGTGTGTGTGTGTGTGTGTGTGCATGTGTGTGCTCGTGTGCATATGTTGCAGTGTGCATGTGGATGAATGACAATGTTTCAGTGACTGTTATCAAATGTGGGGGAGCTTGTTTGTTGATCAGTTAATGTGTGTGTGTCTGTGTGTGTGTGTGTGTGTGTGTGTGTGTGTGTGTGTGTGTGTGTGTGTGTGTGTGTGTGTATGTGTGTGTGTGTGTGTATACGCATGCACGCGCACGTTCATGCATGGGAATCAAAATATCTAAATCTGTATGTGTGAGTGTAAGATGGGTGCCTTTGCCAAATCTGCCAGGGAAAGATTACCACATCAGGTATGACAATTATAGAGTTAGCTAGAGTATGATTCAGAGATGTGCAAATGAGCCATGTGGCCATAGCTGTCTCTAAATTACATTTTCTTAAAGTTGTGTCAAAACTGAGCTATCAGCAGTATGCAATTTCTGTGAAGAGTCAGGCTGTTTCTGAATCCTAGAGACTATTACCAAATCTATCATTTCATTCAAGTATGATGTCAAACTGCATAGTTCATCAGAAGAGGAGCCAAAGGCACGACTGAAAGTGGGTAAAACTTTCTCAGATGATATAAAAATGTCATTTGGTCTTGATAAACACGTAAAAGCAACATTTAAAGCAGGACAGATGCAGCACCAGGAAAATATCAGCCTGGGACAGGAATGTGATATAAAGGAACTTGAGCAGGAGGAGGTGTATAAATATTTGGGAATTGATAAAGTATCGATAATAAAACATGAAGAAATGTGAATAAAACTCAGTAAAGAATATTTTATAAGAAAACAGATATCTAGGAACAAAGTCCAGGCTATAAAACAATTTTCTCCTCCTATTCTAACTTACAATTTTAATTCTGATTGATTGGCCCCAAAAGGTATTGGATCAGACTGACAGGAAAACAAGAAAAATGTTTGAAGCTTTTCATGTGATATATAAAATACATTATATACCAGTATTATATATAGTGCATACATATCTGCTTACCTCATCAGAACGAAACATAATGAAAGTTTTGAAACATGAAGAGAACAAATCTAAGATGACTTTCCTTGTACCTTAACAGAAGTAAATTGGTGCCAAGCGGGAATGGAAACCAAACCAGAAGTAGAGAAAAATCAGGCAACAACTGAATGTGCCAAAAAAACAAAAGAAAGAATATAAGAAGGATCAGATGAGAAGGCAAAAAATGTGGAAAATGCATAAATATAGTTACAAGTAAAGAAAAATCCTAGAAGAACTTCACATTGATCAGGATCTGACACAGGAATGATTGAGTAGAGGTTAATTTAAACCCAAAGATGAAACGTTAATATTATTAGCTCAGGACAGTGCACTATGTACATGCTGGTTTACAAAGTCCATTGAACATGTAGGAGAAACAGATAAATGCAGGTTCTTTAAAACAGAACTGGAAACAGTTGCATATCTTGTTGCTGGATGTGATGATACACAAATGGTAGAAGGCCTGTATTCTGAAAGGAATAATAATGTGGCAAAACGATTGCATTGAGGATTTTGCAAACATTACTTTAACAGAGTAGCTGACAGGCAGTGGAAACATGAGCCACAAAGCATTATATAAATGATGATGTTTATATCATATGGGATAACCCATTGCCAACAGTTCAAAAAATAGATGTGAAAAAAAAAACAAATATGATAGTCTATGAAAAGAAGTCAAAAAGTAACACTGATTACTGAAATTGCTACACCCAATGATTTCAGTGTCCTACGTATAGAGAGAGAGACACAAAGTCTTTGACTTAGGAATGGGTAAGACTAGTATAAAACGACAACCATGGAGGATGAATGGTTTTGCACAGCTAAAAATATTGAAAGCATCTGCAGCTGCATTGTCAGCACAAATAAAGAAACTAAGTGAGTCAGCTTTGCCCGTAGCTGTGAGTTTACAGGGAATCAGCTAGGCATTAGATAGCAGCATGAATTATTGATGAATACATTTAGCAATTGACAAATCTTTTGATTCTTTGATCCAAATTTCCCACTGATTGGCTTCAGTATCAATCTTTTTCATGAGTAGTGACCAGTAAATGAAGGAGTGTATTGGTAGGAAATGGAATTACAGGCAAAATAACAAGAAGGCACAGGCAAATCAGAATCTCCTCTGTGTAACAACTCGCACCTCCTTTAAACTGGACCCAGGTTATAAACAAGCGTATGCTAATAATGTTATGGGGACTGCAAAATATCCCAAATAAAACTGAAACAACAGGTAAAAAAGATACATAGGCAGTAATACATCTACGTGGCATGTAGATAACTATATATGCTTAATGGGTTATTTGCATATATCCCATGGGCCTCCATCAAAAGAGATTTAAGTTACTAAAAGATAAAGATTCTGGTTTGCCTGGGCCATCTTGATGTTTTTGCCTGTGTTTTTTCTGTGTGACCTTTTTACCTGTTGTTTTGGGGTATTTAGGATATAACAACCATTGTAATTTTTGTGATAGTCTAATTTTATTCACTTTAACTGAAGGAAAATAAATGTTGCTGCAGTCCTAACAAAGTGCTTCTTGTGGAGTGTAACAAGATTTATTGATCCAAAAACAAATAACATCTGAAGACAAGGTTAACCTTTTATCAGTTCATAAGTAAATTATAAGTTTATCTTTCAAGACAAGAAAAGTAGGATAATAAAGATATATCTTGTTTATTTTTATTTTGAACTTTCTTTCCATAGGTTGGTGTAGCATGACTTCTTTAAAGAATCATATTTCATAGACAAATTTCTGGATGAATATAAAAATATAAGCCTAATAAAAAGAAATTATGTTTTGAAAATATACTTGATGAATTATCCAGCGATAGTATAGCTTTAGGACTGATGCCAAGATGAAGAATAATTGATGCAATTGCAGTAATGTAGAAATGACTGATGTCTAAATATGTAGTGACTGCCCCAAAATAGTTCTCCCATTCTTAAAATCATGAAAAAGAAAACTGGAAATATTTATCATCTTTTGCTTTTTTTACTGGATAGATTGTTTAATATAATTTGTGAGTGCCCTTTAACCTATACAAGTATAGTAGTAATTGTTTAATTTATTTTTTAGGTACTTACGTATTATCGGAACTAGATTTTTGCGGGTCTGAAAAGCGCATACCTGCACACAAATGACTGCCTGAAATAGTTCAAACTGCTGATCATAGTCCTTACTAATGGCCAAAAAATTAACATTACTTTCAGAAATGGCATACATTAAAATATGACATGAAGTACCAACCTGGTAACAGCTGTTGGCCTCTTCATACTAAGGGATGTGTTAGGGATGTATTCTGCCTTTTCACAAGTCGGCAGTGAAATTCAGGGTTTTACACTTGTATTTCGATCATGTCATATTTTAATGTATGGCATTTCTGAAAGCAATGTTAACTTTTTGGCCATTAGTAAGGACTATGCTCAGCAGTTTGAACTGTTTCAGGCACTCGTTTGTCTGCAGGTATGCACTTTTCACTTGTGAAAGTGCTGACAAATTGTGGAGCAGGGTCCGCCTATGAGAAAAATGGAAAAGTTATATTTTTGTTCAACAGCCATAACAGGAAGTGTTCTGAGAGTAGAACGAGAATTTTTACTGTAGTAAGTATGACAGAAAGGGTAAGAAGGAGCTTGACTTTTTCAGATCCTCTTCCAAACATATAGAGGATCACAGTTCCCCTGCTTTTGTGGCCAGTTTATTACAGCAGAAGGGTCTATGCTGTCTGCCTTTTATAAAAATGCGATGGATAACAAATGTTGTCCCTCTCACAGTCGATTGCCAAATGCCTGCTACCGTTTCTTCCTCCTGGTCCTGTTGCACAAGCAAAGCAATACAAAGGTAATTAGGAATTTACACACCCAGTTTTACTTAAACATGCAGTCCTTTTGCAAAAACTTTAGGAATTAGACAACTGTAGAACTCTGGTTGCAATAATACGTAAATACTTTTTATTACATTTGTTAACTGGGAAACGCAAGTGGGCATAAAGCCCATTCATTCAGGGTGCAACAAACTGAAGTTTTACAAAAAATGAAATACTCCTGGAAAACATTTTATCTTTACAATCAATGTTCTGTCAGAGAGGATGTATCTAGAATTTGAAAATAGAAAGGTACTAGCAGAAAGATTTAAAATGTATGGTGATAGAGGTTATCCCTTATGGTGCCTCTCATGAATTTTATTGACGGTAAGATTTTTCATTATAATTCTTATGCAGGAGAATACTGGTTTATACATGTCTTTAAACACTTTGGTGAAGACCTTGGAAAAAACAGTATTTATGTTGAGAGTACAACCAAATGTCTTACTTGCAGCTAAAGTAAACAAGTTATATTGTTCACATTTCTGGAAGTAAGGTATCAAATCAATTCTAACATTGTATTATAAGCATAGATCTGCAATGACTCCATACAGCCCAACAGAAACTTGATTATGGCATGGGTAAAGGTTAAACAGAATGGTGTAGTTACTATCATTGAAAAAATATTTATATATTGATGAAGTAATGAGGTGGGAGGATAATTCTTAATTAACAAATAGTGTGCACTGGCCTTAAATATAAAGATTAGTTATAGTTGATTTATTGTTGTTGATATCATTATGTTATTATAACTGTACAGCTTGAAAGGTATTAGTGAGATTTGTTGTTTGGATGTGTTTATAAAATATTTAAACAACCCCATACAGGCCAGGAGTCTTATCAACTTTTATGATGTAGAAGTGCCATCTTGACTTCTTTTAAAGAAAATGCAAAATCTAGTTTAAAAGTGAATTGTTCACAAACTGTGCTCTTATATGAAAGGAACACTTGTTGACCAGTTTGACCAAATGTATATCACAGTTGCTGGAAGTATAAATCTTTTTCATACATATAATCAGCACCATGAAAATATTCTGATTGTGCACATATAATACCATTTATTTAACTAAAAAAATATTTGCCAATAATTTATTCACTGTAAGTTTTGGTAAGGGATTAGAAGGAACTGTAGCCCATTCAGAGGAGCTTGCCTGAATTTTCGATTCAGATGCTAATAGATTAATCATTACCATGAAATTATTTTAATTTATACTGTTCTCCATCCAGAGGTATGCATGTTTCTGTATTAGTGTTGATCTGTACATTTTTATCTAATGTTTCCAACATTACTAATGTGATTTACGTAGCAAGTTTTGATGTTTAATACTCCCCTTACAGTGGATTTGGAAATAGTCATAGATCATAGGGTAACTCTAAATCTTATATTGACATAGTAATATACCATATTATTACCATTATTACCATATTATAATATACCAATATTTTTTATGCAGAAATGAGAGCAAAGTGCAAGAAAGTTACCCAAACAGTTCCAATAGAACTACAAAAAAGGGTCTGATAAAAAAAATCTACAGTCATATATAGGTCTGCTACCAGTACATGAACTCCATATGAATTGCAGAAAGAGTCAGTTCTGGGCACATTACAGCTTCTAAAAAGAGCACCTTTACCTAACATCAAAGACTGAAACAGTACTAATTTCATGAACTTAATTATACCCTGACTTAGGAATGATGTCCATTCCTGTCATGGTATTTGAAACCCAAAATAGGTGAAGAAATTAAAAAGGGAAAGAAAGGCTAAAGCTTGTTATAAATGTAAATTAAATCTAATTGACTTGATGTTGGAGTTGGAAACAGTGTTTACTGATTTAGCACTGCAGTTGTGTCTCTGCTACTGATTCAAGTGTACTGTTAAGTGTTCATTTTACTTTTTCTTGTATGCACAGGATAATTGTCTGCTAATGTATTTTGCATGATTTATTAACTTGTTTCCAAACAAAGTTATGGCACTGTGATGTGTTAGCTGTTGATGTACTCTCAAACTATTGCAGTAGCATCTGTTCTCCTACTATCTATTGTTTCTCTCCTGCTCTCTCCACTCTGTCCTTGGACCTGTATCTTTTAATACCCTCCTATCTCCTCATTACTTCCTTTAACCTATCTTTGTCTCATTCTACTAGCTTCACCCTCTCTTTTTCTCTCTCTTCACAGCACACTCGGGCAAACTTGCAGTCCACAGCTACCACCCCACCCATACATATAGGAAGGAATTAGTACTGCAAAACTAAACTAAGGCTATACCCTTTGAGCCTGAAGAGCAGTGTCTGTCCACCCAGGCATTATACATGGATGTGTTATGATAGTGAAGCTTTAACATTAGCTGTGTTACTTAGTAGTTCTCAGTGTGCAAATAACACTGACTGTTTTAGCCTTGTGCCCCCCCCCCCAGCGTGTGTAGTAATCCTAACTGTCCACTAGACAGTATATACTTAATTCAGATCCTTCCTATTCTCTGTGATTAAAACTTAACCCTCAAGCAGCCCTTTCAGTGCTGTTTGCCTTAGTTTTGTATCACTTGAGCCCCACCTGTTTATTTGCATCTCTATACATTCCCCTTCATTGCTAATGTATCTCCCCACTCTAATCTGTGAATAAACTGTCTACTAATAAGCAAGTCAATGTGAAAACATGCTCGCAACCTTAATACATTTTGCTGTCTCTTCTCTCCTTCACTTTACAAGTAAAGTTTGTATTACTACTCACCCCCTCTGAGGCCTTCACTCATAGTTTTCCACTGCTTGGCTCTCTGGTCTGTCTGGTTTCTTTGCATTGCACCTGGTTCACACCCTTTTTGCTACCCCCCCCCTCACCCCAATACTAAGTCTATATTATATTCCTGCTGTTTAGGGAGCCATTTTAAAATTACTAGTCTCCCATCAGGGCACAAGGAGTTTAAGCCCGCTACATTCACCAGTGTTATGCACGGGCTCACTTCACACCCCACACCCCCTACATCTAGATTTATTCTAGGCACTAACCCCTCTCAATAACCAGCAACCAATCAGAACAATACTAGAAACCTATCTCCTCTGCCACCCACAGTACCCCACCCACTTCCAATCTAACTGCTCATCTGACACAGTCATGCTACTACCTAATGTGCTTACATTCCTTACCTGCACTCTTCTTGCTCACCTTACATCCTACCAGAACCCCATAATAGACAAACCCCACCACTATCACTGCACCCTTACTCTCACTTATATCCATCACCCACCTACTAATCACACTTGTCAACCATCACAATCTCTATCCCAGTACACCCACCATACTACCAGCCACCTGTTACATTCAAACAAAAATATCCCTAAAATATGAAAGGTTAATTACCAGATTTATAAAACGTATGTTTACTGCCCTATCTAAATTAGCGCTCAGTGGTGATATCCACCCTAACAGTGGTCCCACCATTATCAACACCTCACCTAAAAATCTGCCTAATAGCTGCTTCATCTCACAACTAACATCCAACAGAAAGCCATCTGACCTCCGGTTCATGTGTCTAAATATCAGAAGTATAACTAATAAAACCCATGACCTAAATGCCAACATAGCCTTATACTCTTCTGATAGTCTCATCCTGACTGAGACCTGGCTCAAACCTCACATCAAAAGTGAGGAAATAATCCCAATGGGTTATAACATTCTTCGAGAAGATAGACAATCTAAGAAAGGGGGTGGTGTGGATCTAATGTTTAAACACCACCTCAACATCCAGATCCTAAACACATCTGACCCCCACATTGGAAATGAAGAAATCCTATATGCCAAATCTCAAACTGAACTTAAATAAAACAATCAAAATCAAAAGATGCTACTTCCCACCTGGCCAAAATATCTCACCCCTGGAAAACCTCCTGAACTGGGCTATCCATTCCCTTCCCCAGGAAACCATAATCCTAGATGATTTTAATATCAACTGGCTATCTTGTAGTAACAATCATCCAGCCCAGCACCTAAACCTTCAAGGTTTCTCTCTACTAATACAGTCACCTACCCGGATAAATAAAAATGTTAACAAACATGCTACTCTTGACTGGATATTAGTCAATAAAGACCCTCACTCATACTTAGCTGGCTGTTTACCAGACCACCTCAGTGACCACACTCTAACATTCCTTCTGAGACGCTACTTAAATTGTACTAAACCCATTATCTATAGGAAAATCCAAAATAGGGTAAACTTTAACCCTCTTTCCTTTATCTCATCCCTTCAAAAATGTGAACTACCTCAACTAAAGTACCTCAACCTGGATGAAGCCGTCCACTTCTTCAATAGCACCCTCCTAAACATCCTAAACACACATGCCCCCATAAGAAATGCCAGAATCAAAACTCAATACTCCCCTGGGCTACAAAAAATCACCAGGGCACTAATAAAAGTCAGAGATAAGGCCTGGGAGCACTGGCAGTTAACAAACCCCCCTACTGTAGGCAGTCATTCCTAGAGTTGTGCAACAAGGTCAAAAAGCAAATAAAAGAAGATAAAACCAGATATTATCAGTCTACCCTAAACTCCGTCCATCACAACTCTAAGCAGTTTGGTCCACAATAAACTCCATTCTCCACCCAAGTAAAGTAGGCACCCTCCCCCTACCACTCCCTCTCCCTCCAGCTGTATTGCTGACTCATTCAAAAAACACTTTACTGAAATCATTCTGTCTTTGACTAAACAACACAACCCCCTACCCACCCTCCCTGCATCAAAACTAAATACTCTGCCCACAGTCTTTTCTTTTTCATCAGTGCCTACCTACTATATAAAAAAACTTCTATTGAAAGTTAAGCCTACAAAAATGTAACTGACAATCTCCCCTCTAAATACTTAAAAATAGCAGCAGAAGCCCTAGCTTATCCAGTCTCTATCTTAATTAATTGGTCCTTATCAGAAAGCTATGTCCCCACACTGTTGAAAATATCCCACATCATTCCCGTCCATTAAGGTGGCTCCTCCACCGAGCTTTCCAATTACTGCTCCATAGCCATCCTTTCTCCACTTTCCAAGATACTTGAGAAATGCATCCATTCTCAAGTCTTAGACTACCTCTTAGCTAATAACCTCCTCTCCAGCACCCAGCATGGCTTCAGGCCATACCACACCACTACTACCACCTTGCTCTTTTTCACTAATACTATTCTTCATCATAAAAATAATGACCTGTTCTCCTCTGCTATATTTCTGGATCTATCCAAGGTTTTTGACATGGTCTCACACAAACTACTAATCTCTGTTCTCACTAACCTATCATTTTCCCAATCAGCTACTGATTGGTTTCACAGCTATCTAACTGGCCACCAACAATCAGTTGTTTGGCATAATGACCTATCTCCTCGACTTCCTGTAACACTCAGTGTTCCCCAAGGCTCCATCCTTGGTCCCCTACTATTCTCACTCTTCACCAATAATCTAGTCACACCCACCAAGCATGCTTCTCTTATACAGTATGCAGATGACTCCACCCTCATCTGCTCAGCTCTAGCTATACCTGAACTTCACAAGATCACACAGGGAGCCTTTTCATCTGCAGAAAACTGGCTATCTAATGCCCAGTTATTACTCAACCCAACCCAAGCAAGACTAAACTCCTTATCTTCCAACCCATTAAATCTAGCCCAATTATCCCCCACTTTAAAGGCCAAAGGCAATACTGTCATCTCCCCAACAGAACACACCAAACTACTTGGAGTTGAGATTGATAACAATCTCAGATTTGACACTCACATATCTCTTACCATAAAAAAGGTTCACAAAAAACTTGTGCATTGCACAGAAACAAACAATTCCTCACCAAGGCAGCCAGAATTTCTGCTGCCAATTCCTACCTAATCTCCACTTTACTCTATGCCTCTCCTATACTTACCTACCTAATACAAACAGACCAAGGCTTGCTACAATAAAATTGCTAGGTTTACCACTCATGCATCTTATTGCAGCCACCACTGTCTCTCACTTAGAGAATTTGACTTGCTTGAACTCCCTCAACTTCTTCACCTGAATCAACTCTCCCTTGCCCACAAGTTAGTAAACCAGCCTCTTAAAATCCCATCCCTTCAAAACCTTCTCCAGTCCTACTGCTCCACTAGACCTCTATGCTCCAGCAGCAAAAATCCAGCTTATGGAACAATCCCCCCCATAACAACACTACCTCATTGTAATTACTTCAAGACTGCACTACAAACTCACTTAAAAAGTCTCCAGTTATGCCCATGCACCAATCCCGACTAGTAACCCTCATCTTACCTTCCCTTCCTCTCTCCACCCCTAGCCACACTGCCTCACACCATCTGATCATTGCATTCCTTCCTCTGCAAGCTATGGCTCACCCTTTACCCTTCCCTTCCCTCCTCACTCAATCTCTCAGACCTGTTATAACATACTTAACTACCTCACTTCATCTCAACTCCAAATACATATCCAACTGACTTACACCTAGCTTCCTCTCACTACCATGTATACTAATCACTCAGTCTCCTCTCTTACTCCTCTATCTTCCCCTTTCATCCCATTAGCCCTTCTAGCTTGTTTGACCTTCATGTGGAGCTTCTGCTTTATATTTGCTAGAGTTTAGTGCAATATTTGTATATAAGATTTAGGTATATGAGTTTAGAACAGTATCTGTTTGAGCTTAGTACTATCTGTATATATACCCTACCTTTATTCTTAGCCTTTAGCTAGATATTGATATATCTGTTCATTAATATGTTTCATATTGTATGTATAGCTAATGTTTGCTGCAGTATGTATTATTTGCTATTTTATGTATATTCAATTGTTCTTCATGCACTCTGCTGCTCATTTATTGTACTGTGTAGCTTTTCTGCCCAGGCATCCACTGAAAAAGGACCTGTGTCCAGTGAAATTTCCCAGTAAACAAATGCAAATAAATAAATAATAAAATAAATAAATAAATTGGCTATTGATTTTTGATTCTTAAGTATATCAGAGAGGGTCTAAAACAGATCTTGGCATAATGAAATATGATAGCTGAAATCTTGAAAAGAATCTCACTAGCAACAAAAAGCAACTATGGAAATATGATTAAAATAAAATTCCTGCGTTCTGGGAAAATCATGATAAAGACCAAACAAGTCATATGTTTACAGTTTGCTTTTTAACAAACCAAGGTCTATAACTTGAAGCAGAAATTCCTTATTTGTCTGAAGTAGAGCCTAAGATCAGAGTCCAATTACTACCCATAATAATTCTATGATTAATTAAGCCAACCAATACCTATGAAAGTAAGAACAATAACATTACTTTACCCTGACATAGTGTATATACTGAAACAAAAATGATAGGATGTGATATACATGTTAAAATATATTCCAGAAGAACAAACCTACCTTAAATATCCTTTTGGATATTTTAATGTGTAAGTGGAGATGTCTCTTAAGCAAAACTGACATCCACAGCTGTTAGTTGCCCTAGGTGAAAATATAAGAGAACCAGTTTGTTTTATACACATCTTACTGTGAGGTAGGCATGCATCTTTCTTGAATAAAACAAATCTTAGATGTCACGTTATATAATGGATGCCACAATATTTTTTACAGGCAACCTGAATATCACATACAAACCATGACAAAAGTACTTATTGCAATATGTCTTCTTAAACTTCTCTGGTTTAATGAAAATGCCTACCCAACTCCCTACTGCATACATTCCTTCAAAGTCAACACAGCGGAGTGCTAGAACCTTAATACAAATCCAGCCCTTAAAGTCACAGCAGCTAATCCTCTTTGATGACCTAATCACATACAACATGAAATTGACTGACTGACCTAAATGAAGCTTGGTGGTACAACCTAAACTTCTGAAACCTTAATTAAACTGTTTCCAATAAAATATTCATGGTTTCTAGGAAAAGTTAATAAGTACTTCCAAGTCACATAATGTCCTGCCCTGATTAAAACTGACAGACAAAATAAAAATGTTTATTATTGCATGTCATGCAATATTGACCAGACTGGTAAATAGACCTAAATCCCTTCAAATATGAAATTATCAAAGGTTTAGTATTTATTCACTACTTGGTGAGTGAAATAAAAATTATATTATTTTGCTATTTGTATGTGGCATCCTTTAATTTACATAGAATCCTGCATCCAACTTGTTCAATTACTTTGCATCACTAAACAGTAATACAGACTCTTAACATAATTTAAAATAATTCACTAACAATCACTTATTATGACAGTTACGTAATCCAGAGAGCTCATAAGAATAGCACCTCAATAATGATGTTGAGTTGGTTAAGATTAGACACTAGGCTGCATTAATTATCACAGAGCTACTCCAAAATGAAGTGCAGAAGTGAGCCTGTAGTAATTTTGTGGAAAACATCCCATCGTAGAATGACAATACCATTCTAATATACAATACTTCCAAACAGTGACCCCCCCCAAAAAAAAAAAACAGTGGTGCAAACAGCACAATGCTCAGTCAGAGCATTGCTTAGTTCTGGTGTTGTCAGGGGTCACATGGACTGATATGCAAATACATCAAGTCACAGGATCCTTGCCAGTTTTGGGGCATGTATTTTTGTTGGACAGTACTGTGCACCCTACCGCGCAGAGCATATTGGTCTTATTAGAATGGAATAGTCCTTCAGTGTATGAGCACATACCTTTGAGTGTACAAATTTCAGGTGAGAGTGCAGTCTGTGTGGTAATCCCTGCGAATTGCACTACCTCAGCAACAGAGAAAATACCTGTGGAAGCTATCCAAGTATGTCAGAACCTTACACCAGAAGCTGCAGCTTTACGGCCCATAAATTCTATAAGGCCTGAAGTTTTGAATGCTTTGGGAAGTATTGTAGAAAAATGCTTAAAGCCTACACAGCCATTCACTGGGTTTGGCTACCGCAAATTGAGTTTATTTTCTAGCAAACAACCCACATCTCTGGAAGAGGAAGATTTTGAATCCTGGATGGATCAGGCTTCATAAGCCCTAGAGGAGTGGGATATCCCAGAATCTCAGAAGAAGCAGCAAATAGCTGAAAGTCTAAAGGGATTAGCTGCAGATACCATACGCAAACTAAGGATAGGTAAGCAAGGCTGCATGGCCAAGGACTATTTAGGAGTACTGCAGGATGTGTTTGGAAGGACCAAGAGGACTGCTGACCTACTGTATCAGTTTGAACATACATACATACCAAGAAGTTGGTGAGAAACTATCTGATTACATTAAGCGATTAGATAAAATGCTCCACCAGATCATCCTAATGAATGGGGTGGATCCGAAAGTAGCTGAGCAAGTACAAATCAGACAACTTTTACAGTGAGCTCAAGCTATGGACCCCATTGTGTGGAAAATGAGGATAAGAAATAGGGAAGAGACTCTAACTTATTCTCAGTTGGTTAAAGAGGTGTGGGAAGAGGAAGCCCTGTTGAAAGCCAAATCTCAGTGTTCAACAGCAACTAAAACAGTGAGTGAACACAAGCAGGATCCTAAAGCCATGCTTACTACTGAAACAGGAGTCATGGCCTAGAGAGTCCGCAATGTAGAGGTGTCACAGTTGCAGATGCAGGTGTCTTCCCTGACCAATGCCATTTCTCAAGTCACCAAGACAGTTGCAGAATTGCAGAAAGCCATGGAAACTTTAGCTGAAGGGAGGAATACATTTGCTAGAACCTCCATGAAAGGACTCAGGGAAGAACCAAATCAGCCAATGCTCAGAGTTCTTACTGGATTTTGTTTTTGCTGTGGAGATGCAGGGCATATAAAGCGACAGTGTCCTAATGCAGAAAACTTGAAAAGAGTGAACAAACTATTATTGGCTAGTACAATGCAGGGAAACTTCAAAGAGCCTCAGTGAAGGAGCCAGCTGAGTGCCCAGTTACAAAGAGCTCCATAAAATCTAACATCAAGTGACAGCATCCTGGATCTCCTTTCCACACTAACCCTTGTAATAGGGGAGATAGGCTACCTACTATGCACACTTCTAGCTCATCTGAGGTGAACAACCAAATTGGAAAGCCATCTCAGCCAATATCTCTGCATCTCAGACCACAAAGCATTACTAAGCAAGAGTCTTATCCGTTAAAATGGTGAGGTCAACCGGTGGTACCTCAACCACATTCTGACTGCCGTACAGCTGAACAACACCGGAAACAGAAACTACTCGATGGCCTACTGGGACTGCCCCTGTCGTGACAGTAAAAATAGAAGGAGTGTATAGCAAAGCACTGTTGGATACTGGTGCACAAATCACTATTCTGTACAGAGACATCTACCAAAAATACTTAAAGCATTTGCCACTTGAAAAGTTAGAATATTTGGAGATCGGGGGGGTAAGTGACACGAAGTTCCCTTATGATGGTTATGTTTCACTCAAGTTAGAATTTTCCACTTCAGTCGATGGGTCAACAGAAGTTTTTGAGACACTTGCTGTTGTGTGCTCCAGGCCAAAAGGAAAGGATTCAGCATCTATTTTAGTGGGAACAAATACTGACCTCGTCAGAAGAATGCTAATGCCTCACTCGACCCAGGAACACCCAACACTACAACCTCTCCTGAGACCAGTTTTCTGTGCTTTTCAAAAGTAGAAGGATAGTAAGAAAGATGAAATTGGTCATGTGTGGACCCTATCTGGGAAAGAGCATATAATTCATCCTGGTTAGGTCACTTGCTTGAGAGCCAAAGTGAGGATGTGTGGACAAAAAGTTTTCTCTCATCTTATGATGGAAATGGATCCAGAAAGTGACTTGCCACTGGGGCTGGAACTAGTCCCCGAAGTTTGGCCTGTGGGCAAGTTAAAGCATCTTTATGACATTTTGCCTGTGGGGTTGAAAAATAATGGAAGGACTCCCATTGTCATGCGTTCACAAGTGTGTTTGGGAAATGTTTATGCTGCCACTCCCTTACCTGCTTTTGTGTTGACAAGGAATGAGAGCAGAGCCAACGAGTTGAAGCTGGAAGATATTGAGATAGGAGGTGGCCCCTTGCCCCCTGAGTGGCTAACCAGAGTTAAAGAGCTACTAATGAAAAAGAAAAATTGTTTTTCTACTAGTGAACTAAATGTGGACTGTGCAAAAAGTGCAGAACACTGAATAAGAGTAAAAGGACCAGCCCTTCAGGTAACTTTCCAGAAGAGTAGCTGTTAGAAAAATGTGTATTTGAATATATGAGAAATGCTAGTTTAAAAGCAAAGTAGTATATAATGCATTTTATTCTATTAATCATATAACAGTAAGGATGAATTCATGTGTAAATGTAAGTAGTTTTGAAACTGCAGTGTGGCGAAGCAAAGTTGACCTTCGACCCTGGCAGAATGCTAGCTTAGCAAGTTTTAATGTTTATGCTTTTCACAAGTGATTATCTGCTGGGTCAGGAAATTAAATGTGTGAAATAATGAAATCTTCTGCTCTTTCCTGTTGGAATGATTTGGCCTTGTATATGTGTTATTGAGATAAGCACGCAGCTGGTAGGAAAGTGTAACAGAGAACAAAGAAGATTATTAAAAGACTGAATCTGCTATTGTATTCGAACTGATATGAAACCTTGAAGAAGTAACTTTACAGAAAGACATTATGTCTGACCAGCTGGATAGCAAGGCCGTATTGTATCTAGAGGAAAAGTTTTTTTTTTTTAAATATACAGCATCAACAGCTTTATGAATAGAAGACTGTAAGCTAAAGTGATGTAGATGCCCTGTGACATATCACGTCAGTAAAGTGGGCATAGCTTAAATGTTAAACCTATATAAAATTGTGTGCTTCCTGTTTCATGTCAGACAAAAGTCTGTACTTGTACATTTTTTGCCTCCTGGTGTACACTAGTAAACATTTGAATCTGAACCTCCTGTGTATTGAATTCTTGATTTTATTTAACAGTTTGGTCCTTCTCAGCCAGAAAATTCCCTCAGACAGCTGCAGATCAGAGTCTACCGGTGGTCGAATACTGTGCAGGAGAAGTTACCAAAACGGTTCTTCTTGGGTGAAAAGACCTCCGACTGAATTGTCGTTTAAAGAGGCTGGCCACTTTCTGATCTGTGGCCGAAGAGTGGACATTGGACAGTTCAATACCGGAGGCTCAGGTAGGAAGAATTTGCCTTTTTTCTGTTTTAGATCAGGGACTAGGTTACAGTATATTGTTGTCAAGATTTGTTTTGCAGATCAGGGACAAAAGGAATTACTGTATATTTGGTCATAGATCAGGGTAACAGAATAAGGTAGGCAGTCATTCTAGATACACTGCAAACAGGAACTGAGAATTTGATTTCACGTGATAAAAAAAGGGTTACATAATGTTTTCTTTGCCATGGGTAATAAGTGCACTAAAACATCACGAAATCCGCCCCTAACCGAAGACGCAAAATACATGCAATTACAACGTTCTGATAACGTTAGGTATTATACGAAATGGGTTAACAAATATGAATTTGATGGTAAACTAGATAAAACTTCACTAGTTAAACTCCTTAAACAGCTTAAATCTGATGTGGGAGGTCAGGCATAAAAGCAATGCCAATTAGGCATTCCTCAGGCACACAGGTGGATTGAGGAAGCAAATCGTAGAGAACAGAAGCTTAAAAATTCAAAAACATTGTTTTTAGACAAAGAAGATAATAACTTGGTAATAGCGACAACTCCTCCTCCTCCTCCCTTGCCCCCTCCCTTACCCTTTTCAGGATATGAAGCGAGTGGACAGGCTGGTCCGCCTCCGCGTTATCCTGAAGTTTCAGCAAGACCACAACCATTTGTTAGAGATCCTATTGAAACTAGGTCCTGGACGCGTAAAACACATAGGGACACAGAATCATATCAAATAGAGAGAAACCTACAGGATGAGAGTGAGGAAGAAATATGCCCACTTATAGGAGTCCCAAATCCTCAGGCAGGACAGGAAGGGCAGGACCCAACACTCTTAGTATATAGACCATGGACAGAGGAGGATATCTGGAAGGCTACTGAGGGAATTCCCCATCCAAAAGTTAATTTTACAAATTTTTTAGAAGATTTACAAGGCATGAGATTGAGTTACCACTTGAATGGGGAAGAAGTAGAAAAAGTAGCAAGACAAATTATAGGTCCAGATTGGCACATGATTTGTGGCACCTGGAATCCTCGTAATGCAGAGCTTAGACCACTCCCACATAGTGACGCAGAGTTAGACAACAGAGTGAAAGGTCTAACAGACCGAATCTCTGAGAAATGGAAACCTAGAGCAGACTGGACTTGCATTAATCAATGCATACAACAGGAAAATGAGACAATTGATGGGTACTATGCTAGATTATTAGAATGTTTTAATAATCATAGTGGTATGTCAGTTCCTGAGAACCAAACAAATGATTCCCTGTATGAACAACAATTAAAAAATGCATTTTTGAAAGGTTGCGTTGCACCTATTAGTAGCTTCATTACAAATCATATGATAGACCATCGAACAGGGAGGCTACAAGCCTTACTCGAATACGCTAGACATGCTGAAAGACATTTTAATAGTAAAAAGAAAAAGAAGGCGCAAGTCTTCACTGCTGAAGATGGAGCTGAAGTATTTGTATTACAGTCAGGTAAAAAGGGCAAGAAAAATGCCCAGGGAAACAAACAGTCTGACAAACGATCAGAAGATTTTGAAGAAAGAAAAAAGAGAGGTGAATGCTTCAAGTGCGGGAAAAAGGGACATCTAGCAAGGGATTGTAAGCAAAACAAAAAGGTAATTACAGAAGATAAGGGAGATGAGGACTGACTATATGATAGTGAAGATACATCATGTGAAAGTCAGAAATCATCAGGGAAAGTTAATAAACAAAGAACAAATGTAAATGTGATAGAAGGAGTAGAGGAAGTGCAAGTAGATATGGAGGATGAAGAAAGTGAAATTTTGGACTTAGCATTATTGAGCTTAGAGCTCTACTTAGCAGATACGAAACCGGAAGTTACACTTCTGGTGGAGGGAAGGGAAGTCAAATTCCTGTGTGAGTCAGGAGCGTCACGGACTTTGATACACCCCTCCATGTTACCAGAACATTCCGAATCACCTGATTATATACTAGTAAAAGCCGCAAATGGACAGCTATACAGGGAACCACTTTCCCATGATATAGCAATAACTGACCCTGTTTCAGGTATGACCCAGAGAAATAAAATTGTTGTTTCTGCAAAGTGTCCAGTAAACCTATTGGGCAGAGACCTTATGCAATATTTGGCATAGCAGTAGTTCCAACTGTACAAGGTATGGAGGCACAGAGACAAATGGATACCTTTGTAGTGTGATCGGAGGGTGAAACTTTTTACTGGTACAGCCAGGACCTAGTCACGACTGGTCCAGGGGTAGTAACCGAGGAACTGATGAACGTAGCCATCAGTAAAGCCCCCTCCCTTGACACTGATCGACAAAATTTGTTACACTGCACTCTATACTACTGTACTACACCAGGACCTGATAGAGAGTATGCGCAAGAATTGTTTAGAAATTGTGCAACTAGATTGGTCTTGCATACTTTGTACTGGGATAATGAGGGGAACAGTGTAGTTAGCTGTTCGTTACCTCAAGAATTCCTTGCATTGTATAGATCAAATCGGTTACCACATGTCAGCTTGACAAAGAATAAAAGTGTCAAATGGGCAGACTTAGGAGAAAAAGTAACAAGATGGGAGAAACAGACTGATTTAGAATTATCAGAACAAGGGATAAAAAAACAAAAACTGAATTGGTTAACACAGACACATCCAGCTGTACACTTGCAATCTAGTGAGGACAGCTGATTAGCGTTCTTATTAGAAGAAGAAGAAAAGGCCTTATGTGAAATTCCAACAACTCTTTGGTCAACAGGCAAGTCAGATGTAGGACTTATTCGAACAGCAGGACCAGTTACAATTACCCCAAAGTCAGCTTTTAGACCACAGAAAAGACAATACCCTTTGAGAAAGGATGCAGAAATAGAAATTAAGCCTGTAATAGCAGCATTACTCAAAGAAAGAGTACTGGTAGAATCTCCTGATTCACCATGTAATACACCCCTATTTCCTGCTAAAAAAGCAAACGGGGAATGGCGGATGGTACAAGATTTACAAGCTGTAAATAATGCAGTAATACCTAGAGCACCTACGGTGCCAGACCCACATACTTTGTTAAACGATTTAGAACCACAAAAGAAGTATTTCTCTGTGGTAGATATTAGCAATGCTTTCTTTTCAATACCTATACATCCTGATAGTCAATATTGGTTTGCATTTACATTTCAGGGTAAAAGGTATACGTATACTCGACTACCACAGGGATATTGTGAGAGCCCAACAATATTTGCACAAGAAATGGCTAGCAACCTGGCAGGGTTTACCCCACCGGGAGGTAGTCAAATTCTACTTTATGTAGATGACATCTTGCTAGGAGCCCCCACCCAGCAACACTGCAGGGAGGATACTGTAACATTATTGAAATTTTTAGCAACACAAGGACACAAAGTAAACAAAAGTAAGTTACAACTTTGGAGAAAACAAGTTAGATACTTGGGATATGTAATATCCAATGAAGGTAGAATACTAGATGAGGAAAGAAAAATAGCAATTTTGCAAGCACCTAAACCAGCAACCAAGAAGGAAATGATGTCTTTCTTGGGTACAACTAATTTCTGCCGGAGCTGGATACCAAATTATGCTTTGGAATCTGCTCCACTGACTGACTTGATATATAAGACACCAATGGCAGTACAAGATATTTTACAATGGACAACTGAAGCAGAAACGGCTTTCTGCAGGTTGAAGCAGTTGATAGCTTCTTCATTAGTTTTAGGACTTCCAAATTATCACAAACATTTTTTTCAGACCGTAGATTGTAAACAAGGATATATGACGTCAGTATTGACGCAACAACATGGGGACAAGCAACGCCCCATAGCCTACTATTCCTCACAGTTAGGCCCAGTGGCGCAATCTTTGCCTAACTGTGTACAAGCAGTAATTGCAGCCGCAATGGCAGTACAGGCTTCAGCCTCAGTGGTGTTATTCCACCCTCTCACATTGAGAGTGCCTCATGCAGTTGCAATAATTTTACTGCAAGAAAAAGTGGCATACCTTTCTCCTGCTAGACATCTTTCATGTATGACTATACTGCTGAGCCAACCTTATATGACAATTGAACGATGTACGACATTAAATCCATCAACATTACTCCCAACTCCTGCGGATGGCACACCACACAGCTGCCTGCAGGAAATTGAACAGTTAGCTTTACCTAGACAGGATCTCACAGATATGCCCTTGGATAATGCCGAGGTGACATATTACGTGGACGGCTCATGCAGAAGGGGTCCTACAGGGAAGAATCTGGTGGGGTATGCAGTAGTTACAGACACTGAAATTCTAGAAGCCCAATCCTTACAACATAACTTATCTGCACAAGCAGCAGAATTGATAGCTTTGACGAGGGCATGTACTTTAGCGAAAAACACGTGTGTAAACATATATACTGATAGTCAGTATGCTTTTTCTACAGTACATGTATTTGCACAACAATGGAAAAATAGAGGAATGATAACATCTAGTGGAAAACCTATTAATCATGTGCAATTTATTTTGGAGTTATTAGAATCTATTCAGTTACCTACCAAAGTAGCTATTTGTAAATGTGTAGCTCATACGAAACAACAGGATAAGATTTCAAAAGGCAACACACGAGCTGATGCAGCTGCAAAGCAAGCAGCCTCAGACTCAGAAACTTTACTTTTGAATGAGGAATTACAACCCTCTGAGATTTTAGATTTAGACATGTTAAAAACAATGCAGATGCTTACTACAAAAGCAGAAAAACAAAAATGGGTAAAACGAGGTGCAATTCTTGAGAATGGACTGTACATTTCCAAAGAAAGAAAACCGATATTGCCGTCTAATTTATTTAGATATGCAGCTTTGTTGAGCCATGGGCAGTGCCATGTCTCAAAAGGGGGGATGGTACAGTTAGTAAACCGAATATTCCAAACATACGGATTCACAAATTATACACAAAAATTTTGTGCAGCTTGTCATACTTGTAACAAACACCATGCACAAGGAGCATTTAAAACCAAGCAAGGAAGTTTTCCTATACCACCATACCCATTCCATACTATTTGTATGGATTTCATAGAATTGAATAAATGTGAAGGGAAAAAGTTTTGTTTAGTTATTGTAGACATGTTTTCCAAATGGGTAGAAGCTTTTCCAACCAAAAACCCAGATGCAGCAACAGTGGCGAAAGCCCTGATAAAAGAAGTAATCCCTAGATTTGGCATTCCGGAAAGGATTTATAGTGACAACGGCACACATTTCGTGAACCAGAAAATCCACCAACTTGGGAGATTTTTTGGTATCTCCTTAAAGAACCATTGTGCCTACAACCCACAGTCAGCAGGACTGGTGGAAAGGTACAATGGTACCCTCAAAAGTAAGCTTAGGAAGCTAGTTGAGGAGACCCAAAAGAATTGGATACACTGTCTGCCTTTAGGACTGCTGAGTATGAGAACGGTTCCAAATGTAAAGGGTTTGACTCCCTTTGAAATGTTTTTTGGGAGAGCATATTATGTGCCTCAATGGAAAGCTCTAATGCCTGCAGAGCAAGAGGCTGACAGTTCATTAGCTAGTTATATGAGGAAACTGTTAACAAATAAATCTGTTTTGCAGTTTAACTCTTTTTCAGATAAGGAACAGACCAGACCGATGGAAGCAGTCTTGGCCCCGGGGACATACGTTTGGCTGAAAGTGACAAAAAGGAAGAATTGGGCGAGTCCAAAGTGGGAGGGACCATACCAGGTTCTGTTGGCAATGCCTACTACAGTTAGAGTGGCTGAGAGGACGTCCTGGGTTCATTTGACACATTGTAAACCGGTAAAGAACTTTCAACTTGATAAAAACTTTGTGACCGATACACAACCAGACCGAGATGGCCAAAAACAAAGCGAATAGAAATTTAGATCAACCCCAGAGATGTTGCATAATCATTTTGTTGAGTGTACATTTATTGACTGTAATTGTGACAATTTTCCTCTTGTTGTGGTTTATCCTACACACAACCACACAAGTGAAAGTGGGAAGGCGTGATGAAACGTCTATAGACCGGCATCCAAATTTTAACACATACCTAGCCATGAAATGTGTATATGCAGAGACTGAACATTTCAAATTGCTGGGTTTGTACAGCTATACCAACAGCATATGGAGGACTGATAATGTCTGCTGTCCCTTTGGGGATAAATGAGACTTGGGAGAATTTACTTTTCGATACAGGAACTGTGAGATCACAGGACAAAATAGCTTTATTTTTACCTGTCACACAAAAAGGAATTGTATGTTTTTATAAAAATGATACCCTCCAGGTGGGCTGGAGCAATTGTAATATAACTATATCTTACCGATGTTATATTAAGAATGGTAATGGCAATACTTTTTGCAATACTAATTATGACTAGTATTTGAACTCATTGAAAACAACTATGAATGACATTCGCAAAAATCCAGTTTTGTTTAAGCAATTGTCAGTTATAGATCAGAAAATGTTTCATGCAGGGCTGATGCGTATTAGTACTAAAGTAGAAAACTGTTATTTTATTTGTGGGAAAAAGGCATATAAATGGTTACCTGAGAATTGGTCCGGCAGTTGTTTTTTAGGTTATTTGGTTCCGGCAATAAGACATACTGCAGAATTACCTTTGGGTAAGATACAAAACGTGAGAGAAGCAGCTCGAAAACCTGAAGGTCCAGTTGAAAAACCTGTGAATCCAGTCGGAACGATTGAAGCTGTCTGGAAAGATCATAATGCCGTGAAAGATAAAAGCAAATTGACTCATATGGACTTGAGTGACAGTGTTATATCCTGGGCAGGAATATTCCCAGCCTATGGAGCAGTCAAATCGATTTGGAAGCTGAGGAAGTAGTCGAAACTTCTCGAAGTAATGAGTAATGCAACTTTTTCTGCCCTAGAACTGGTGACTGATGAACTGAATGCAATGAGAACTGTTGTGCTACAAAATTGAATGGCTCTTGACTTCACCCTAGCGGCGAGAGGTGGTACGTGCGCGCTTATCAAAGGAGAATGCTGTGCGTACATACCAGATAACAGGCATGAAATCAATAATCACCTAGAGGTAATTCAGCAAGTATCAGCCATGACTGAACCAGGCCCAAACCCACTGACGGACTTTTTCCAGAATGTATTTGGGGGGTGGGGTTCCATCCTAATGAATATTCTGATTGCCATTTGTGTGGGTACACTCCCAATAGGAGCATGTGTTTGCTGTGGAATTCCCTGCATGAAAAGATTAATCAAAGATTTTATCGATGTATCTGTTACTGAAACTTTGTACCAAGATATTGAAATTGAAAAATTGATCTCAGATGACATTGTTTCTGAAGTATAGATTGAATGACTCACCTAGCTGAAAATCCTAAGTGGAAAAGGCTAGGAGATGAAATGACACTATGCATACTTCAAAATAGAATAAAAAGTATTAATAGGAGGGAAAATGTTAGAAAAAATGTGTATTTGAATATATGAGAAATGCTAGTTTAAAAGCAAAGTAGTATATAATGCATTGTATTTTATTAATCATATAACAGTAAGGATTAATTCATGTGTAAATGTAAGTAGTTTTGAAACTGCAATGTGGCTTGAAGCAAAGTTGACCTTCGACCCTGGCAGAATGCTAGCTTAGCAAGTTTTAATGTTTATGCTTTTCACAAGTGATTATCTGCTGGGTCAGGAAATTAAATGTGTGAAATAATGAAATCTTCTGCTCTTTCCTGTTGGAATGATTTGGCCTTGTATATGTGTTATTGAGATAAGCACGCAGCTGGTAGGAAAGTGTAACAGAGAACAAAGAAGATTATTAAAAGACTGAATCTGCTATTGTATTCGAACTGATATGAAACCTTGAAGAAGTATTTTACAGAAAGACATTATGTCTGACCAGCTGGATAGCAAGGCCATATTGTATCTAGAGGAAAAGTTTTTTTTTTTAAATATACAGCATCAACAGCTTTATGAATAAAAGACTGTAAGCTAAAGTGATGTAGATGCCCTGTGACATATCACGTCAGTAAGGTGGGCATAGCTTAAATGTTAAACCTATATAAAATTGTGTGCTTCCTGTTTCATGTCAGACAAAATTCTGTACTTGTACGTTTTTTGCCTCCTGGTGTACACTAGTAAACTTTTGAATCTGAACCTCCTGTGTATTGAATTCTTGATTTTATTTAACAGTAGCCCTAGGAGACCTGAAGGACTTAAGAAAACATTTGGAAGAAGTAAAAGCCTCAGGGATAATTCAAGAGTCAAGAAGTCCATATGCCTCTCCCATTGTCATTGTCAGGAAAAAGAATGGGTCAATTTGCATGTGTGTTGACTATCATACTCTGAATCAGCGAAGCATTCCAGACCAGTACACAACTCCACGGATTGAAGATGCTCTAAATTGCCTGGTGGGCAGTAAGTGGTTCAGTGTGCTAGACTTAAAGAGTGGATACTATCAAATCCCTATGCACCCAGAAGATAAAGAGAAGACAGCTTTCATCACCCCATTGGGATTTTTTGAGTTTGATTGCTTACCTCAAGGTTTATCAAATGCACCAACAACTTTCCAGAGAATCATGGAAAGAACAGTTGGAGACATGCATCTCCTGGAAATCTTAGTCTACTTGGATGATATCATTGTCTTTGGGAGGATCCTAGAGGAGCACGAAGAAAGACTGATGAACGTATTGGACAGGATTGAGAAGGAAGGCCTGAAGCTGTCATTGGACAAATGCAAGTTCTTCCAACCTTCAGTGACCTATGTGGGACATATAGTGTCTGCAAATGGAATATCCACAGATCCCAACAAAGTTGAAGTGGTGACATCATGGCCCAGATCCAAAACTATCACAGAGCTGTGATCTTTCCTGGAGTTCTGCAGTTACTAAGACCCCTCAACCATTTGCACTGAAATGATGAGAAAGCAGATGAAACAGATGAAGATATCCTTGTGGAAAAGCCTAAAGGACTGAGAGGTTCTAAAGAACTCATCGAGAGTTGTTGGGCTCCTGAGTGCGAAGAGTCATTTGAACAGCTTAAGTATTGCCTTACACATACCCCTGTGCTGGCATATGCTGACTCTACAGAGCCATACACTTTACATGTGGATGCTAGCAGGGATGGCTTAGGAGGAGTCCTTTACCAAGAGTATGACAAGAAGCTGAGACCTGTGGCTTTTATCAGTCTGAGTTTATCCCCCCACAGAAAGAAACTACCCTGCACACAAGCTGGAATTCCTTGCCTTAAAGTGGGCAGTAGTGGACAAGCTGCATGACTATCTTTATGGGGCCGAATTTGAAGTACAAACTGACAACAATCCTCTGACATATATCCAGACCACTGCAAAGCTAGATGCTACTGGCCACAGATTGATGGAGGCTCTATGCAACTATAATTTCAGTTTGAAATACCACCCAGGACATGAAAATGGAGATGCTGATGGTCTGTCTAGAAGACCTCAGGGAGATTTACACCCTGACGATGAATGGGTGGAAATTCCAGCACCAGGGTGAGAGCTATGTGTCAGATTGCAACCTGGTATCAACACACTGAATGTTGGACCCAGAAGTTGGGTCTGTCTGCAGCAAGCATACCCCAAGCTTACTGTAATCTGTTCACTTTGCAGGCTTCATCGCTACTAGTTTTGAATAACAGTGACCTCAGGAGAGATCAAAGAGAAGACCTCTTAGGTCAGCTGGTGGTAGCTGGTCTAGAGATAAACAAGTTAATATGCTTCCCATGGATATTCATCCTCTGGCAAGACTTTTGGCCAAAGAATGGGACAGACTCCAGATACAGAATGGACTAGTGTATAGGAGATCTCCTGGTGCTCTTAACAGTGCAAAATGGCAATTGTTGCTTCCTCAGAAATATAGAGAAGTAGTACTCTGGTCATTGCATGATGAACATGGTCATCTTGGTTATGCAGAACTATGGGTCTGGTATGAGACAGGTTCTACTGGCCATGCATGAAGCAAGATGTTGAGGATTATTGTTGTACATGTCTTCATTGCATTCAGAGAAAGACTCTGCTGACAAGAGCTGCCTCATTGGATCAAATGGAAAGTAGTGGACCCATGGAACTGGTCTGTATAGATGTTCTGTGCATTGAACCGGATGAAGGCAGGATAAGTAATGTGCTGGTGGTGACAGACCACTATACCAGGTATGCTCAAGCATTTGCCACTCATGATCAGAAAGCTATTACAGTGGAAAAACTACTAGTTGAGAAGTTCTTTCTACACTATGGCTTGCCATAAAGGATACACTCTGATCAAGGACATGATTTTCAGAGCAAGCTTGTCCATGAACTACTCATTCTTGTTGGGAGTCCAAAAAAGCCACACCACTCCTTATCATCCTCAAAGGGATCCTCAGCCTGAGTGTTTCAACAGAACTTTACTAGACATGTTGGGGACACTATCTGCTGAGAAGAAGAGTCAATGGAGTAGACATGTAGCCTCAGTGGTGCATGCTTACAATAGTACTAAAAAGGATGCTACAGGATTCTCACCTTACTTCCTAATGTTTGGAAGAAAAGCTCGTCTTCCTGTTGATGTCACCTTCAGAGTCACAGCTGATGATACACCAGTGCAATCTCATGACAGTTATGTGGAGAGACTCAAGATGAACCTCAGACAGGCTTATGAGCTTGCTGAAAAATCAACAGGACAAAGACATCAGTGAAACAAGGCTCACTATGACAAAAAAGTAAAGATGCATGACTTGCAGCCAGGGGACAGAGTTATTTTGAGAAATGTGGGACTACAAGGAAAGCATAAACTAGCTGACCACTGGGGATCTGAGATATTCATAATTTGTCCTCAGCTACCTAATATCCCTGTCTATCAAGTTTGCCCTGAGGGGAACAAAGGACCCATAAAAACCTGGCACCAAAGCAAGTTAATGCTTTGGCAAAATCAGTAAGACTCATGAGTCTGGAATCCAGAATGGCTCAGCTGGAAGCCTAATTCAAAGCGGTCTAGAAGGCTAAGGTGGAGAGGAACTATCCCCTCTAATATTCAAGAGTCTATGCTTCCTCCTGCTGAAGGAGAGGAGGACGGTGATGATGACTGGGGTTTCAATGGGCTTTTTTATGAGGATGTTCAAGACCCCATGGGCTGTACTCTCAATATAAATGCACCGGAATCTGTTTCTTGTCATTTTGAGCAGCCCAGACCTAACAATAGACTAATTAATGTTTCTGTTCCTCTTGTAGAACCTGATATGGATGAAGGCCCTGCTAAGCAAACTTCAGAAAATAGTGGTGAAGATAGTCAAACCGTTATGGAAAATGAAAGTGAAGTTATACAACTGTTCCACATTGTGGAACTCAATCATAAGGGAAGGCTGGACAAGAGGTTAGTGCAGCCTTTTTTTTATCAATGCACTACTTTTTTAAAGAATTTTATTTTTGTTGTTAGTGGGATTATAAATGACTGTCAAATTGCTATGGGTGACTTGAATTTTAGAGCAAGTTTTACAGATAAGGGCTATATTATGCTGTTTATGCTGTTTTGTAGAGTCTGTGCAAATCATCTGGAGAGGCAGTCACCTTTGTAGGACATGGCTGCTGGACAAATTAATGTCACTTGTTTAGACTACACACTTGGACATTACTGGTAAGTAAACATTTTACTGTATGGGAGATTCAGATTTAAACTGTGTGTTATTGATGGCATTTTGTGTTTACTTTAATTACTGCAAAAATGTAAGTGGACAGTATGTATTTGATGTACTTCTCGTTTCCATGGTGCATGGTTTATATAGTGTAAAGGTTTGTATTATAGGCTTCATTTTTTACATGTTGCTGGTTTTCTTGCACTCTGAGTGTGCAGTAGTTCCAGTGTGTGTTTGTATTAACGGAGTGATATTTACATTGCTAACTGGCTATTTTTTTTTACTTATTGCTTGGGAGTCTGATTTTCTAAGAGGTTTACCATGTTCATTTTGCTTTGCTCTGCAGGGTTTTAGCTCAACTGAGATGATGTGGTCATTGTTGAAGGTTTTAGTGTGGCTTATTAGTTAGATATTTTTATTCAATATTTATTGTGTTTTCGTTTTGTGGATAGTGAAATTTAAGTTTAGAATTAGTTTGGTGGCGAGGTTGTGAAACCGGAGTTGTCAATTCACCTCCTGGTGCTGTATGGGGCAGTGTGATTATGGCCATGTTTTATTGCTCCGATACTGGGTAGGTTTTCCTGCTGGCTCAATTGAAACAACAGTCCACTTCACCCAAAAACATGGCTCCAGTAAGACTTTCTGGTACACGCTTATAAGCCTACTGTAGGACGCTACAGGCTAGTACACGTTTTTATGTATGAGATTATTTAAATTTTTTCTTTATGTCAAGTATGGAATCTGGAGTATATGTTGTAGGAAAAAATAAGTATGAATAATAGATTCAGTGTATTGTTGTGCCATGTTCTGTACATAAGTAGTAGGTTCATAGGCTTATCCTAGACTAATGATCATAGTCTTTACAAGTCCAAAATCAGGGATAACTTGTAAATACTACCCTATTTCAAGTTAGCAGGAGAATAACCTGATTTTCAACAACAGGGATTTTCTAAAGACTAAGTATTAAACTGTACTGTCTGACAAACGACTGACAGAGGGTAGGAGGATGGTAGAAGGTGGGAAGATGGCATAACGGTTAAGGTGTTGGTAATCTCCAAGTGTAGTACCTCGCAGGATGTGCAGTAGCAAAACCCGCCCCAAACACGCCTCAAGCCCTGTGGAAGCAGCAGCAGTATGATTATTCAAGTGTGGACTGGAAGTTAATTAATATTCAGCATCTGTGCCGAAAGCAACACAAATTACATTAATGTAATGTTATTTTAGGAACATAACACTTCATTCAGTACCAAAAAGGAAAAGTTTTATTAGGGACACAAAACTAAAATGTCTGCAGTAAATCACATTTCAGTCAGTCAATCGAGCAGAGTTCACACCATCTCTCTAAACGATACTATTACATTTTAACGGCTTTATGGACATGTACTTGCAAGGAAGTGGGGGTGTGGAGGCGCAGCGCCCCCACAAGGGGGTGTAGGGGGGCTTGCCCCCCTGAAAAAGGAGAAACAGTAAGAATTTATCATAGGATGGAGTTCGTTGTGATAATGAATATTTGGCAGTTTACACAAAGTGACATGCGAATTTGCATGCCTGTCCATCTTCCTGGATATACCTGCCCATTTGGCGTGCCAATCAATGATGGCATGCCCAAAGCTGCGCAGAAATAACTGCAAGGTACTACACTTGGAGATTACCAAGGTGTTTACCTTGCAAACACAAGGTGCAGGGTTTGATTCTCACATGGGGTAGATGGCTAGGCTTAAAATGGCCCACAATGGCAGTTAGCCTAGTACTAATCTATGAACCTATGAACCTATGAACAAGAGGAGATCTTAGAAGTAGACAATATGCCTACTGAAGAACTAGACACTGAATGTGATGTGAGTGACAAACCTTCCGAGCAAAATGCCTTAGCTGCTTCTGAACCAAAACTGCAGAGACTAATTCGGTCCCCACAGAGACTTACCTATGACAGTTTGGGACATAGTACACAGGAACCTGTGACCACAGCTCATCAGAGAGTCTGCACTCATATTCTCTATGCCTCCTACTCCAGTGGTGACACCACGTTCCAAGTTAAGCATAAGGCTGATTACCCTTGGTGGAATGTACCTTTTGAATGCAAAAATATTGTTCAGTTGATGGTGCATGAGTGTTTGTAAATAGTTTCTGCTAATTTACCTTTGACTTGGGGGCACCCAAGATTTTCAAGTGGGGGGAGAGTGTAGCTCCCACTGTATTTCATGTAGAAGTAATAGACTGTACTTTTCCATTACACCACAAGGTGGAGCTCCTTTTCTGGAATATAAAATACAATTTTGAAAGTGAAAGAAGAGACTGGAACACTAGCTGAAGGAGGGAAGAATGAAACATGTAGCTGAAGGGAATAAGGGCCTTGCAGCATGACTGGATTTTCTTTTCTAGTGTTTTGGGACAGGGAAGTGAAGTAGCAGATTGTGTCTGTCTCTTGCTGAAATCCTGGATATGGTATTTTGTGGAATCAGGAGAGAAGTCTGAAACCAGTAGTTCCTCACCTGCTATGATTCAGCAAGAAAAGAAGTTTCCTTGAGCCTAGTAACGAGAAGCCATAGATGATTACCAGAGCTCTGGTAGGTGATTTTCTACTTTTCTCATCAGAGCAACCACGGCACCTGGTCACTAGGATATTCTCGATGGAGTGGTGAGAGGCTCTGGACATCATTTTATATTTTTATAAGATTGTGGTTCCCCCCTTTAATGCTTTGTGGATTACAAATAACTGGGATTCATATGAGCTCCAACTTTGGCCCCATCATGCCAGCAGCAAGACTGTAAGTAGTCACTGGTCAGTGAACAAGGTGTAATAGAATGTTTCATAGTCGGTCTGTTTACAATAGATCAATGGGGTAGAGGGTGTTAGTACTGCTCAATGACATTGCATTTTCTCATATTTGTATTGTTGCATTATAAATCCTCATTGTTCAATGACATTGCATTTTGCTCGTGTTAGTACTGCAGCCTTCCAGAATTTTGCTGCTCAATGACATTACATTTTCTCATATCTGTATTGTTGTATTATGACTCTTTTATTGTTTAATCACATTGCATTTCTTTCCCATGTTTGTATTGCTGCATTATAAAGCTTTACTGATCATTGATATTGCCTTCTTTGTGCATGTTTGAATGTCAAGACCTTCTTCTGTTGAGTTCTGGGGAAGAAAGTGAATGTATGTTTTCATTGTATGCATATTCTCACCTTGCCTTATTGCTAACTGGTGCACTGTTGAAATAATTTGTTTATGGTTGTGCTATTGTCTTTTAAACTAGATGTGTCACCTAGAATAAAATCTGTCGTTCTTGCCACCTTGGTGTGTTGGGCCTAATAGAGGTGTCACTAGAGTCATGTAGGAAGGAAGCCATATCTCTTCAGCTACACCTGTGAGTGCGCTACATACACACACACACACACACACACACACACACACACACACACACACACACACACACACACACACACACACACACACACACACACACACAGACACACACACACACACACACACACACACACATATATATATATATATATATATATATATATATATATATATATATATATATATATATATATATTTGTACAATTATTTGTGTATCCCATTTTGATTAGGTGTTTTACTAAACTTTCTTGGGGCTTCTAAAAGACTTTTAATACTTCAGCCCATCCTGTTGATAAAATGGGGTTTAGACCATATAATTTTATATAAAGTCTCACTGCCTTTTATGTATTTGCAATTATTATATTCCTTTATACCTAACCATTGTTGACACCCACTTCCCTTCCTGTTCTTCACACAGAGCATAATTAACTCCTCCCCTCTCCCACACTACACTTGAAAACTATTACTTATTCTTCCACTACCCACATTACTCCCACCCCCTACTCAAACATCACCTAAGCAACATGCTCTCACATACCTACCTGCAAAATTAACCTACTACTAACTCCCCAATCACCAGTTTCACTACTCTAGCACCCAATACTCTTACCAATCATGCCTTTCTCTACTACTCTTTTTCTTGTACTACGTCCATTACTCCTCCTTCACACTCTCACCTCACATAACATCCAGTTATCTCCTATTCTTAGAGTTCCTACAATACCTCATACTAGGGATACCTCATGTCCTTATCATTCGTTTGCTATGTTTGCTTCTATCTTTTCTACTGAAACTCCTCTTCCTAAAACCAAAATTCCCCTCACCTACACCACATTCACTAAAAAAAAAAAGCAAAATATTTTTTCTTTAACTTATACAAATATAACTGCCACTACTACCCTAATGTTCTTCTACTTTCAGGAGATATTCATCCCAATCCAGGTCCCACTTAACACAACTCCACCTATAACTATAGTCCCACTAACCTATATACCTCTGCCCCCCAAACAACCAATTCTCCTTTTACTCAATAACCACTATAAGTATATTAAACAAGGTTAGTGAACTTCATGCTTGGATATCAAGCCACACCCCTGATGTCATCACCCTAACAGAAACTTGGCTAAAACCCCCAACACCATGGTAAAGACTTTCTCCCTCCTGGCTATAGTACACAGCACCTTGACCGCCAAAAGAAAAAGGGTGGTGGAGTTGCCATTGTTTACTCTAACCACCTTACTCTGACAACTCCTAATAAAACTATCCCGTACTTTTACCCTGCTGAAATACTGACAGCCAACCTTGTACTTAACACCCATACCACCATCACAATAGTAGCAATCTACATTCCCTCGGGGAATAGCTTACCTCTGCTGGAAAACATACTCTCATACTTCTCTCAACATATTCCTAATGAAATCATTATTCTTGGTGATGTCAATATTAATTGGTTAACTCTCTGTACCCCAAATTCCTCCTTACATATTAACTTGTATGGCTTTACTCAACTTATCACTGATGCCACCCATACCAACAAATCTCCTACACACACAGCACCCTTATCGACTGGATTCTAGTCTCTCATCCCTCTAAATATCACAATCCTGAAACCCTTCCCAACACACTAAGTGATCACTACCCAATAAAAGTATTTAGATATATCTCCTCACTTTACTAAATAGCATAGATTTATCACATGCTGCAAGCTTACTAACTTCCACCCAGATACCTTTAAATGTCTTCTCTCTAAAGTTAACCGGAATTTCCTTACCCAACTCCCCCGTAATGATGTTGTCCTCCACCTTTCTCAGTATTTTTGACTCACTTGCCCCACTTTGCATAGTCTATATTAAATCTAATATATCTCCATGGTTATCAAATTCCACCCACATCCTAATGAGAAATAGAGACAAAGCATGGAAAATATGTACCAAAACTAAGCTCCTGCAGACCTGCTAAAATACAAAGAACTTAGAAATCAGACCAAACAGTGTATTAATAAAGATAAAAGAGACTTCTACTATAATCCACTCTCAGTCTTCAAATCTAACCCCAAAAAAACTTTAGAACTCATTAAACCACATACTGCATCCTGGTGGTCCCTGCTCCCCCAAACCTTGTCCTGATAAGACTCCCAAAGATACTGCCTCCACCTTCAACATATATTTCATTGACTCTATATCCAAACTATTTAACCCCAGTGCCAACTCTTCTACCTTTAATAATATTTCAAACCACTCTCTATCAAATTCCACTATACTCTCATCAAATTCTTTTTCCCTCAAACCTGTTCCCACTAACTACATCAAATCCCTACTCTCTAAACTCAAACCTTGCTCAGCTTCTACCAACAACATTCCTTCCCTTTTCATTCAGTTAGCTGCTGACTCTCTTGTAATCAACCGGTCCATTTCAGAGTCCAAAGTCCCTTCCATATGGAAACAATTCTTCACCCTACCAATACATAAAGGAAGTAACGTCTCAGACATCACTAATTTTAGACCAATTGCCATCCTCTCTCCTCTTTCTAAAGTTCTAGAAAAATGCACACATAAACAAGTTATGCACTACCTACTCGGAAAATCTGCTCACACCTACTCAACATGGCTTTAGATCAAATCATAGTACTACTGCTGCACTACTATCATTCCTTAACACTATATTTCTTGCCAGAGATAACAACAAACTTGTCTCCTGCCTATTCTTAGATCTCTCTAAAGCTTTCAACACTTTCTCACCCTCTCCTTCTGCACAAACTAACCAACCTTAACTTATCCCCTGCTACTGTTGCATGGTTATCCAGCTACCTCAATGACAGATTTCAAGCAGTAAAGTGGGAATCTGCACTCTCCCCTCCTCTCCCAGTTAAAATGGGTGTCCCTCAGGTCTCCATCCTTGGTCCACTACTTTTCAACATCTTCACTAATCTTCTTTATTCCTCCTGTCCTCAGTCATCACTGGTCCAATACGCTGACGAGTCTACTGTCATTACTGTTGCTGACTCTCCCTCCAAACTCATCTCTACAACACAATCTTCATTTAACTCAGTAGAAAACTGTCTCTCTAATAACCAACTTATCCTTAACCCCCCATAAAAAAACTATGCTACTGCTTTTTCTTCCTGAAAACTACAACCACATTAAATCCACTTTCACAATCCTGTCCCAGAATAACACGTACATCAAGGTGGAAACTAGCACTAAACTCCTTGGTGTCATCACTGACGACCAACTTAAATTTGATCTAGACATTAATAACTGTATCAAAAAAACTCATCAGAAACTAGGGCTCCTCTACCACAACAAAAAGTTTCACATCAGTGAAGCTAAAGTAACTCTCTGTCTTATGCCTGCCTCCTACCCAGTCTATTATATGGGTCTTAAATTCTTACTTGCCTCAACTTCACACTCCTTGCCAAACTTGAGTCTACCTACAACAAGCTAGCCACATTTGCAGTCCATCAAACTTACAAGTCACATCACTGTCTCTCACTCAAACATCTTAACTGGCTTGAACTACCTCACCAGCTTCATCTCCCTCAACTCCCTCAACTCCAGATCATCCACTCTATCCTTTATCAGCCTTTTTACTGTCCTACCCTATCATCTGTCATCTCCCACTATTCACCTGCTAGATCCCTCCGGAGCTCTAACCTAGATCTGTTACAAATCCACAAACCTAAAACTAAGAAAGGAAGTATTCCTTACAGCTATAATCCTTCCAAGACCTGGAACAAACTTCCACTAGAGAGCTGGTCACTCAACAAACTTAGTCAATTCAAGCTAGCCACTAAAGAATGCCTGTTAAGCCAATGGACCTGCCTCCATACCCAACCCCCTTAAACAGCTTATCAACTCTAACTGCACACCTCTGTCTGCTCCCAATTTATTTAACTTTCTCTAACTTTCCAGACCTTGTCTCACATTAAATTATCTATCCTAAGCACATTACATACATTCTTATCTGCATAATGTAAGATTTTACATCTGGTGACAAAACTATTGCTAGTCCTTCTGAATGATGTAGGATTCTAAATCTGACACACATAATGATTAGTTTACTGTGGCAAATCCTTGTATTTCATGTATATGTTGCTTCGAATAGTTTCTGCAAATCAGTTGTTGATTGTTTACTTATTTTTGTAAATAATAATCTGTATAACATGTGGAGCTTTTTCCCCCAGGCCTTCCTGAAAAACGGCTACTTAGCTCATTCGGACAAACCCGGTCAACAAATGTAAAATATATAAATAAATAAAAAATAATTATTGCAGCTTTTAAAGCAAACTAATTCAACTGTTAATTTCCCTTAGAACTAGCCAGTTTTCTAGTTTTAGCACAAAAAACTGTTTCCCTGTGCTCAACACTTGTTCAAAACTTGTTGCGAGCACTAAATAATCTACAAATTACTGCAGCACTCAACCTTCCTCACTTGTTAGAAGGAAAACAGTTTTATTTAAATTAATAAGCACCTATCCAGGCATGTCTAAGGGTCAGCTCCAAGTATTTTCCCCTGTCCACCTGATGAATCTGGGCATCTTGGGGCAATGTAGTAATTGCCTCATGCACACTGACAACCCTCTCCTCCTACCACCCAACACTACAACCTGTGAGAGATGCAGTTATATAGCCAAACTGGAAGCCAAGCTATCTCCACCCAAGACTGTACTAGACAGTCAAGAGGAGAAGGTAAACACTTGCACCACACCACACTCAGCACATAGTCCTTCAAAACCTACACCACCTAAACCCACACATAGTAACACAAAACACACACCTACATTCATGGAGGCTGTCAATAAAAATCTGCCCAAAAAACAGAGACCTCCAAAGCTGAAAAGCAAGCAACCACCACCCCTCAACACTAGCAAAATAACACATAGCCCACAAAATCAGTGTGCCACTCAACCTCAGCCCATAAGGCAAAACAATGTACCCAACCTACTAGTCATAGGAGACTCTATAGTCAGGCACACTGATGTCCCACTCACCAGGCTAAACAAGGAGAAAATTACTGTCAGCTCTCTGTCGGATGCCAGAATCTACCACATAATGCAAGCACTCAGGTCACTCCACAACAAGTACAAACATGACTCTGTCATTGTCCATGTTGGTGTGAATGACCTGAGACGTACCTCCCTGGACTACATGAAAAGAGACATGGTGGAGCTGTCAGATCATGTAGCCCAAGTAGGTATGACCCTAGCCTTGAGTAGCATCCTGCCATCATCCAGAATGATACTATAATACAAGGACAAAATGATTGACTTCAACAATTGGCTAAACTTCTGGTGTCATTCTAAGGGGGTCCAGTGTCTGTCTGCCTGGGATGACATGATCAACAGACCATGATGCTTTGCCAGAGATGGCCTGCACCTGTCGCCCCTGGGATTCTGGATTCTGGCTAAGGCTCTTGACACCCCTATAGTGTCTTTTTTAGGCAAGGTTCAAATGACAAGCTCACCACCATAGTAGCTATAAGCAAGAAAAATCTGAGGGTAATGCTACTCAATGCTAGAAGTCTAAACCTCAAAATGAGCTCACTCAAGGCACTCCTTAAAATGGAGAACATAGACATCTGTGCAGTGAAAGAGACCTAGTTCAAGGCTCCAGAGAGCACCACTTCATTACCAGGATATAGTTCATACCACACCTTTCGGCCACCTAACCTGAACCGAAACACTAAAGGAGGAGGCGTGTCCATATTCATTAAGGATATCCACACCTCCAGGCTCGTTGCTCAACATAATGCATCCAAAATTATCCAAGTGCAACTAACACTGGGCAAGACTGTAATTCAGGTTGTAGCTTGTTTCAGATCCTCCGCAATGTCCCAGAACGCCCACTCCATGTTTCTTGATATACTGGGTAATATTAAGGTATATTCCAATACCCTAATAATGAGCGATTTCAACTACCCCACCATCAACTGGGAAAAGTACTCATGTACTAACTCATTTACTCAATGCTTTCTGGAATTCATAATTTCCAATGCCCTTGATTAGCTTGTCCATACCCTCACCAGGGGCAGCAATATCCTGGACCTGGTCATTGCCAGTATGGGCAACCGATGTTCCACACCAGAGGTCAACTCCTCGCTGATCAGATCTGACCACAAGCTAATCACCCTAGACATCAGTAACCCACCCCACCCTCCATTAAGGAAACCACCATAAAAAAACATCTCCAAAGCCAACTTCAGGCTTCTTAAGACAGAAGTGACAAGCCTCACGACACCCATAGAGACAGAAAATAGAGGTACGACTGCTGAATCCTGTACAAATGCACTGTATGAGAACATACATGAGTGCATGGATCATGCCATCTTCAAAAAAACCAAAACACTATCCTACAAAAAAGGAAGCCAATCTGGTGGTCCCCCACCACAAACAAACTCTACAACAGAAGGAATAAGCTGTTGCCAAAAAAAAGTAAAATTCCCTGATTGCAGGAGCTCCCTGGTCAGCCTCAGTAAGAAGCTGAGATCCCTCATAAAACCCTCCAAAGCTAGTTATGAAAATAAAATTGCCACTGATTCTAAAGACAACCACAAAGCATTCTACAGCTATGTCAAGAATCTCAGTGGCAACACTCAGATCTGCTCTGATCACAGCACAATTGCACTAGATATACAGAACCAACTGATATTGCCAACATCCTGGCAGATAAGTTCAGTGCAAACTTCACCCCCCCCTCTCCCAACAAATGGCCCATCACTATACTGGAAGAATGCAAAGCCCCTGTAATCATGGCTGCACAAGTAAAGACTGCACTCTCCAAAGCCAAGAACACAGCATCCATGGGACCTAACAACATCCCAGGCTGCATTCTGCACAAACTACAGAATGAACTGGCACCCCACCTAAGTACTATGTTCAATCATAGCCTCACTTCAGGCTTTGAGCCTACTGAATAGTGCACAGCAACAGTTATCCCACTCCACAAAGGGAGTGCCAACATGGACCACAAGAACTACTGCCCCATTAGCCTGACAAGCCTGGTCTACTAGGCCATGAAACATATCATCATGGAGCTTATAAACAAGGACATAGGTAACCTCTAAACTCTGAACTCCACTCAGTTTGGGTTTGTGAAAGGTAGGTCATGTCTCCTAAACCTGATTGACTTCTTTGAAGCAGTCATCAGAGCCATGGATGAGGGTAAGGTGGTGCACACAGCCTATCTTGACCTCGCCAAGGCTCCTGAGACCATTCCCTACTCTGGAATTATAGATAAGCTCACTAGACTGGGCATAAATCCCTATGTCACAAGACGGGTGGCCAACTGGCTCACTGACAGAACCCACACAGTGAAAGTAGCCGACTCCAAATCCAACTTCAGACCACTGACAAGTGGAGTACCACAGGGCTCAGTCCTGGGTCCTCTCCTGTTTGACATCTACTTCTCAGAAGTCCAGGCTAAAACAGCAGGTCTTTGGCTAATGAAGTTTGCAGATGACTGCAAACTAGGTGCCATAATAGAATCATGATCATGATGTGGACATTCTACAAAGGGGCCTCACTGAGACTGATGCTTGGTGTAAAAGTCATGGCCTCAAGCTCAATGCCAAGAAGTGCACTGTCATCCCCTTTGGGAAAAACACTGTACCCATGAACTACCACATAGGCGGTAGACTACAAAACACCAAAAGTGTGATAAGAGACCTTGGGACACAGGTGGACAGTAGTCTCTCCTTTGATAATCACATTGCCACAGTAGTCAGGGAATCCTTCTACATGGCACACCTCATCACAAAAGGGTTTACCTCCAGAAAAAAAAGAGGTCCTTGTTCATCTCTAATCATCTCACATCAGACTCATTATAGAGTACAATGCCTCATTTGGCATGTACCTCGCAAGACATCTACAACAACTAGAAAGGCCACAGAAATACCTCACTAAGAGGATTACCGGCCTCAAACAGATGCCATAAGCAAACCATCTCAAAAAACTCCAGCTTTAGTCCGTCACTTATCGCCTAATCAGAGGCGACCTCTGCCTAGCATACAAAGCCATGTCAAACCCAGATCTGATGGACATGCTACATTTAAAGAAACCCCAATCCCTCTGAACCACATGCTCCAGGGACCTAAATCTTGCCACCACAATAAACAGAACATGCTGGAGGGATAGATTCCTGTCCCAGAAACTTCCCATGCTGTGGAACAGACTACCCATTCATGTCAATCAAAGCTCCTCATTAGCCCTCTTTAAGAAAAACCTCGACAATTAGATGAGAAATAGGAAATTCACCCTCGGGCATCACTTGGCATCACTTCTGTGGCTCTGCTAGACAGGGGCACAGGAAAATAACTTTCTTGGGTGGCGAAAGCCATGGAACTTTGTTGGCTAGGCTTACATAGGCCCCAAGGCCAATAGTATAGTACCTACGTATGAATCTATGAACTATAATACAAATGCTATTCTTTCTACTGTGTCTAGAAGATTTCACATTTCTTTTTTTATTTTTAAACAATTTTGTTGATTTTAAGCAAATATATATAGACATTCACATGTTTTTTTAACACAAAAAATTTGCAATTCAAAAAGGTGTTCACATAGACATTCAAATAACAATATTTTACAAATAAAATGAAATTACTAAAACTATTTGCAAAGACATCCATTGATTATTATTGTAATGACTAGTATTTTATTTTTCCATATATATAACACATTAAGAGGCTGAAATTTAATTTATATGTTATCATCAATCTCTTTTCAACAGATTCTGTAAACTGACCCATAAATAATAGCTATATGTTTTTCTAGTTGCTCTAGATGTCATAGTTGCAATCTGTAATTGGCAAACTTCCATTAGAATTTTTTTTTAATCATTATAAGATGGAGAGGATTCAGATATCCATTTCCTTGTTATAGTTTTCCTGGCTACTGCCAGTATTGCCCAGAGTAAGGAATGTTTAACTATTTTTACACATCAAAGTATAGGTGTATTGAAGTGTATTCACGATTTGGTCAAAGTGAACTTGTCTGTGAATATTTCTTGTAGAAGTTCATTGCTACCTTTCCAAAATAAACTTATTGCAGGGCAGTCATAAAACATATGGATCCAGTCAATGTTTATATTAGACTTAAATCTATTACATATGTTTTATTTTCCATTAATTTTGTTCATTAATTGAGGGGACTAGAAAGATCTATATAAAAATCTCCAGGAATATATTTTCCATTTAAGTGAAAGTGTTGTTTTCCCTGCAGATTCTATTTGTTTTATCTAAATTCCTTGGAAGTGCGTTATTTGTTATATAATAGTAGTTCCAGAAATTAGCTGGACAACAATATGTTTCTTCTGTAATAAGTCTGTATATAAATGATATTTTGTCTGAATAATTTGTTTATGTTGGATAATTGAATTTAAAAAAGCTAGGAGTATGCTAGTGTCATGTTTTTCATATGGAGTAATCAGGTCTATTTTATTTTGCAAGAATAGTCTGAAGGATTGTATATTAAGCCAAAGGGATTTGTCTGACTGAAATTCACTTATCTGATTTAAGTCCTTAACCTTTTTATCTGTGATTAGTTGGAACCAATACAAATGACCCTTTTGTTTATATATATCTGGGGATTGTAAGGATTCTTGAGTAAAGGCTATTGGAAAAATCATAAAGAAAAGTCCTTTATATATAGAGTATTTATATATAACATTTCTAAAATGTATTAATATATTGTGTAAGTAGCTAAATGAATGTTAGGGTATGCTGCGTGTAGTGAAGTAGTCTTTAAGTATCCATAATATTGGGCTGTTTATTAATTCTAATTTGTAAGGTTATGGTTTCAATATTAGTAGCAAAGCTGAATATTCCCAGAATATTTTCCATTTGGCCTGATATGAAGTATTTAAAAGTTGTGATATGAATCTAATAATAGTGGCATTAGAATAGAGGTTTAAATCAGGAAAGGCAATGCCCCCTTTGTTCCAACTATAAAGATTGTGTTTGAATGCTATTCTAGGTTTCCTGGGAAACCAAAAAAAATTTAATAGCAGGGAATTGAACTTGTTAATAAATACTTTATTGGGAAGTATTAAAACATTGCATAAAATAGAGAATTTTAGGTAGAATTATCATTTTAATGATAGTTAATTTTTCCTCAGTTGTAAATATAATTGTATTCCATTTCGTTAATAAGGTTTGAATATTTATATAACATTTATTATAGTTTAGTTTTGTGATTAATTTAATACCTTTAGCAAGGATGATACCTAAGTATGTAACTTGATCTGTGATGAATTTGTTTGTATCATTGTTAATGTTTCTCTTATTATTGTTTGAATAAATAGGTAGGATCTTAGTTTTATCATCATTAAATGTCAGTCCAGATATGTTTTGAAATGTGGTAACGGCTTCAAATAAGGCTGTTATGGAGGAATTATCTCCCTTAGTGGTGATGAGCACATCATCAGCAAATAACTGAATTTTAGAAGTTATGTCATCATTTATTTCCATGCATCCTACGTTTTTATTTCCTCATATATCATTAGCACATGGTTCCATTATAAGGGTAAACAGTAATGGGGATAAGGTGCATCCTTGTTTTGTTCCCTTAGTGATGGGTATTTGAGTTGATGTGTATGTTCCAATTTTAATAAAAGCCAGGGTCCCTTTATAAAAATGTATTAGTAGGTTAATAAAATTATCTGAAAAGTTTAAACATTGTAATAATCTGAATAGATAATCCCAATGTATTGAGTCAAATGCTGAATTAATGTCAAGACTAACCAGTGACAAGTTTTTTTTTTCTGTGTGAATAATCAATTAAAATAAGAGACCATTTAATGTTATCATAGGTACTTCTATTAGTTACAAATCCTGTCTGGTCGTCATTAATTAACTGGGGTAAGAATTTTTTTAATCAATATTTAAAAGAGATATGGGTCTATATGAAGTACATAATTTAGGATCCTTACTATATTTTAGAATGGGCAATATAAATGTATATTTCCAGGATGGAGGCAATACTATGTAATTCTGGGCTATAGTAAATACATTATGGAGTAAACAAATAGTTATTTTAGGCATAATTTTATATAGTTCAGGTATGATACCATCATTGTCTGGTGCTTTGTTCTGTTTACGCTTATTAATTTGAGTTTGTATGTCAACTAGAGAGATTTGTTTGTCTATAATTTCCGACTGCTGTTTATTGTGTTTGACATACAAGTTTTTTTAATGTATTCTTTTATTTTATCTATAGGTTGAATGATATCTGAAGTTTGATTAATCATGTGAAATGATGTCTGAATTCATATATTATGTCTTGTATATCATAAACCTTTTTCTTTTTTCTTAATGAGTATATTTCTTTAATATGATTTTGTTTATTGATTCTTTTGGTTTTATTTGCAAGGTTAGTTAAATGTTTCGGGTTTGTTGAATAGGCAAGGAATTAAAATTTTTCTAAGGAAATCATAGTCATATGATGTAAAATAGCACTATATTCCTCCTTAGTTTTTTTATTTCATCTCTAATATTCTTAGGAGTGAACTTGTTGTTAATTTTGAGGTGTAACCTATTTAGTTTGTCTTGTATTTTTTTAAATATTCATCCCAGGACTTTCTTTTGTTATAATACCATTTATTTATTTGTCCGTATAAGTAAGTTTTTAATGCATCCCATACATACATATATGTCACGAGAGTTAGATGTTAAGTTGATTTTTATAAACTTTTGTGTTTCTTCTTCAAACAATGTTTGAAATTATTTTAATTGAGTTATGTATGCAGGAATTATTCTTATATGAGTCTTTGGGGTATCATTTTAGTGAAGCTCAAATATGATTGTATTATGATCCGAAATAGGGCAAGACACAATCTTGGTGTTTATTAAATAATTTATTATTTGCATGGATATAATTGCCCTATCTATTCTGGAGTATGTTTTGAATCTATTGGAAAAGAATGTGAATTGAGGTGAGCTCAAATCTGTATAGTCATGTATATCTTTTAGATGATATGCATCCATGAATTGTATTAGTTATTTAGCTTGTGAGGTAATCTTCCTTTTCTCTAAAGTACTAGAGTATTTTTCTTTTAAAACACAGTTAAAATCTCCTGCCATAATAATATTACCCTCAGATTGAGATACAATTTGGTTCAATTGTTGTTTAATAGTGCTCATTTCAATGCCCGGTAACCAATAGTTGTTTACTAAAGTGAAAAAGTTTTGTGTTTATTTTGATTATCACCAAGCAAAGCATCCCTTTATCATCCTGATAAGATTTAATTATTCTAGGTAAAGGGAGAGTTCTGTTCCAAAGAAATGCTACTCCTCTTTTCTTTTTAGAATGGTCAGAACTAGGAATAACTATACATTTATTAATGTTTAAAAATTAATATTTTCTTTTAATAAATGTTTATTGTAAAAATATTATGTTTGGTTTGTGTATAGTTAAGTATTTAAATAAACTTCCTCTTTTAATAGGGTTATTCAGACCATTTATGTTGATTGATAAACCTTTTAATGTGTTCATAATAGCATTATAATTGAGTAAGAAATGTTTGCGTTTTGTGTGTTATCTTGTATATGTTTTATCTAATCCTCTCCAAAATATCTGTTATTTAAATTATAGTCAATGTCTGTTACTATAAAATACACATTATGTGTTATACAATTCTTGCAACTTACAATTATATATATTTGAATTATAATGGATGTCAGGATGAACTTATTAAGAAAATTAAATGTAGTATATATATATATGTCATAAAAACAATGGGGTAGCTACCCGCCTGGAGTTGTAAGCTCCTTGTCCCAGTGACATCTGCCACTCAGATCAAAGCCCTAAACAGCAGCAACAGAAAACAGCCTCCACTATATATAAATGTTAAACAGACAAAACAGTAACTCTATATATGATTACACATTTATTAAAACCTGTAAAACAGAGTTGTAATCAGTGTAAGTCATCTGGTATTGCTTATACCATAGTCATGTTTCATGAGAATTATGTAACTAAATATATCCTAGAATAGTGTGACATTTGTTAGAAATCCTCTATTAATGAAGTCATTCTTTATGCTTGCAAACAACCCACATGGGAAAAAAAGGCACTTTAACTTCTATGGAACCATATGTTGTTAGATATAGTGAAAATTGCTGTTACAATAGTTAATTTGCTGATACTCTCTATTGAAATCAGTAGAACACATGACCCTTCGGGGCAACTAAACTAAGTTGGCATACAAATCTAATGTTATAACATATTATTCTTGGTATCATTCAGAAGAAAGGATTCCGATATCTAAAACAAGCAACATTCTGACAAAGAAAAATGTAATTTCAAGTAACTGCTAGCCTTGTTAAAACAGATGCTATATATTAATATAGTGTTCAAAAACAGATTTGTATATGTATCTTTAGCATGAAAGCTCAAATGAAAGTTTAAGCACCTGAAGTAAAACATGCCATCATATCTTAGATGAGCTTACTTTAACCCATGCTATTTTCATATTAACTATCAACCTCTGAATGAAAATTAGTTATAATTTATAATAAAACTAATTTTATCAGGTTAAGCAAGGCACAGCAATATATATATATATATATAGTATGGCATTCTTTAGTTAAAGTAAATGTACACTTACTTTTCCTTTTTTTCTTCTGTTAACAGATACATGAATAAAAAGACACAGTTGAAAAATGATTTCCTTTCTTTTAAAGTCAAGATTTGTCCAAACATTGTATTAAGCAGGCTTAAAAAGCATTTTTAAAGTATATATTGTTGTTTTCAACATTTCTGAAGATTTCCGATGAAATTACATGTAATGACTTCCTGGTTAGGCTGGGCAACTAGCTCTGATGTCATCAAATTGCGTTGCGATGTTGTGAAGCTCGTTCAAGATTGTAGAGAGAATTTATTTTTTGAAAATAATGCAATTCAAGATGAAATAAGCTCGTGGACAAAAAAACCCGAGCTTCACAGAGTCACTAGAAGTTGACTTCTGCCATTTTACACAAAACAAATGCCAAAAATAACTTGTATGTACTTGTTTTTATTAAGTATGGGAAAAGTTCATGTGTGCGAGATCTGTAAGCTTTATATAGCCTGCACAAGTGTATAGCCAATGTCTGTGTTACACATTATTATTAAACAGTACCACACAGCTTCTATTGTAGCAAAAAGCATTTTAATTAAATCACTAAATACCATTAATACATTTAACATTCACATAACTCAAAAAAAATATATATATATTTAAAACTGTAAGAGAGTGCACTTGTAAAACATAGTAAAATATTAAGAACCTATTATTTCATAATATCACCATAAGAATTTAACATATATAAAAGCTTTAAATTAATTATTAAGATATAAACTATGAGATAAAAAAGTATCCAATAAGGAAGACCGAGAAATATATATGCATGTGTTGTAAGCTCTTATCTACTTATATCTATGTAAACTGTATTTAACCTGAATGCTGTTAGTTTAAATTAGAGATTATAGAGTGAATCTAAAATGTTTATATATGAGGAGTGATTATTTTATTTTCATAATGAATTTATTTATTTACCATCTAACTTTAAGATATCTTTATAACAATATTTAAGACTGTATGTTTATAATTAGCATACCATTTTACCTCAGTTTAAGTAAAAGCTAAAATTATGTGTATACTGAAGGTTATATGAGAATGGGAAGGTGAAAAAAAAGAAACAGGCTTACTTTGCAAGTAAAAATATCAACAAATAATAAACTCAATGACATTTTTTTCCAGAAACATAACAAACTGCAAACAGATATATTTAAGTCACTTGTTTCTTAGACTTTTTTGTTTCTCTGAGGTTTTTCCATGCAGGATTAGATGCCATTCTCTTAAGTGTAGGATTAGCCCATTCCATCTCTTCTATTTTTCCAAGATCTTATGATCTTTTAAATAGTGCAGAGCAGCATCCAAGTCTTCAAACATTTTGGGACCCTCCGATGAAAATATCTTCAGCTTCGCAGGGAACAAAAGATGAATCTTCATCTGTGCTTTCTTCAGTTCCTTTATCAAAGGTAGGAATATTTTTCTTTTAGCTATAACTGCTGATGAATAATCATTGTCAAAGTGTATTATAGCTTCATTTGATTTAATTGGTGACTTGGACCATGCAGATTTTAGAACTAATTCCTTGTCGGAAGATGAGAGGAATTTGACAATGATAGATCTAAGTTGTTTTTGTTGGATGTATTACTTGTGGTAAGAGAACAATATGCTCTCTCAATACCAAAAGACATAGCTTCAGTGAGATCAAGAGTTTTAGGTAACCAAGTAGTGAGAAAGTTAGTCATGTTGTTCCCCTCTATGCCTTCAGGTAATCCAAACATTCTTAGATTGTTGCGTCTGGATCTGTTTTCAAGATCATCTTGTTTGTTTTGTAGGAAAGTATTTTGTTTGAGTTAGAATTCCACATTATTTTCATTTTCTATAATTCTTCCATCCAAATCATTTAGCGCTTCTTCGATACCTGATATCTGAGATTTTTGTTGTAGTAAATCTTGATGAAGTAAATCCATTTGTTTGGTAGTCTTCTTGAAATTGTTTATTTTGGTATCTAACTTATCAATTTTTGTGGTAAGATCTTGTATATTTGTTATCAAAGTCTGAATCTCTCTTTTAAGGCTGAAATCCTGGTTGCTGGATTTAGTGAAGCTCATGATGAATTTCTTCAGATGAGAAGAAGTTATCCAAGAATAATTTGACAAGAAAATCTGCCTTCTTTTAGTTTTAAAGTTGATATTATTATAGGTGAAGTTAAGTTCTATTAAATCATGTATAAAAGTATTTTCAGTTTTTAGTCTGAAGGCAGAATTCCAGTCAGAATAATATTTTTTTTTTAGTGGAGCTGTTGAAGTCTGCTGCTACTCACTGCCCATCTTGGCCATGCCCCCAGGTTTCAAATTTCTGAATGTCTATTTTCCAAAATTCAAAATAAGTCTGAACGTGTTTTTCACATATTAAATCATTAATACAATTAAGAATATCTAATGGATAATCCTGATGATTCAATAAACTCTGTGCAGGCTTAGCTTAAAGCATACACAGTGTGACATTTGCATGGTGAGCAGCAGTGTTAATTACATAAGCATATCGGGCACCGTATTTAAACTTAAACAAGTGCAGCTCCATGGCCAGCAACACAAACACCTGCAGACATGTGCACCTGTTTATCTATGGGCAAACTAGGTCTGTGGAATTGCAAAGAAAGGTACAATGACTACCAGGATTATTAATAAAGCAATGTATATAGTTCCAACACATTACGTGAAAGAGTATACAGTGCGGAGTAGTCTGGAAACCTGTTTCAGGCATACTCAAAGTTATTTAAATGATCAACAAGGGTACAGAGACTGCATTATAAATAAATAGTTGGGGGAAGTATGTGTATTGAAAAGGGACACAAAAATGAATTTGCAGGAATGAACACAGGAAGAGAACAGGTGAAACATAGTAATGTACAGCTGATGAGGGCATAGGTTAGTATGCCAATTAAGACAGTAGTAGCATGAACACAAATCACATATCCACATGATACAGTACTTACTGCACAGTTATTGCATATTATGTGACTGTTACACAAGGTGACATATCAATGGAGAGAATTCTTTGGGATATAAGCATCATGACATGAACAATGGACAGGACATATATCAGGGATGGCATATACAATAAGGATTATGTGCATATTGTGAAGCTGTGCAAAATAAGTTGGCTGAATATAAATGTAATGTCAGCGTAGGTCTCAACCAAGTGCGGCACATAGGCTCATGGACAACAGTAGACAGAAGCACTCACAATCATGGACAATATCAGTAATACCACCAGCAATCCTTTGTCTTTGACATAACATCTGTGATTGCGAGTGATCATAGATGGTTCTGTGAGAACACATTTGTAAAACGATTATGATTTGTCAGCAATCTCTGAGGGGAATCAAGTATACCTTCCTCAAAATATAACATCTGCAGAGGTGTTAGGAAGGACACTGTCACACCTTTATTTGAAATTATTAGCAATCCCGGCTAGTTGACAGGTGTGCATGCCATAAGTAAATATATATATATATATATATATATATATATATATATATATATATATATATATATATATGTAGTATAATCCACACTGTCGTGAATGTAATCCATGCAATCAATGTTGTCAATCAGCTATGTGTTTACTGTGTGCATCACAGGAACATGTATCACACATGCCTCTTGTATAACACCTTTATGGGGGTTCTGCACCATCAACCGGTAATGTTTATGCACCAAAAAAAAAAACATATTTAGTTATGGCCAATAAGGTGTGTGGGAGGTCACTGCGGCAAGTATGGTACACTTGAGCAACTCACCCCTGGAAGAAGTGTTGTGAGGTACATGAAAAAGAGGGCATTGTACTCAGTTATTGGTCTGATGAGGGCTGAGAACTATGGAACTATAATGGTCTTTGATGTTGATGTCCCACACATACTCAGGAGTTTTATTACATACAAGGGAGTGCTCATCACTGTGGGCACATGCCAGTAGATGTTCAGCTTTTTATCTACCTGAGTGTACAGATCACATAACACTTGGTGTCCTCATAGGGGTGTGCTGTCTATTTTGTAATTATCATGTGTATATGGTTTCATAATAGAACGTATATTGTGTATTTGCTTTCATAATAGAACTAATCCCCCCCATGATGTGTCTACATCTGCCATGTCCCTCATGGCTGTGGCAGTAATTCTTTGTGTGTGTTGACAAAGTCTGCATTATACCAATACCACACCTGGATTCAATGATTGCCACAATCTACAGTCCTCCACAAAGCTGGTTGGAGAAAGGATGTGTAAGCCAATTCTGACTTATGAGACTTAAATAATGAGCAGTAAATGGCCTAGCAGAGCCCTGAGGTATGGACCTGGTCATTGGACTCTAGATAGAGGTGAGTTCACACATTGCAATGTATTTATCTGTCACATATGTGATGCAGCCATTTATTCACTTGGTGATGTAGGTATTTATGGCCACTTGAGAGAGTTTCTCTGTAATACATGACTGTGGATCTGTGTCAAATTCCGTGGCAAGGTCAAGTTACACAGGTTGATAGTGTTGTCATCTTGCATGCCCTTAGTAACCATCCTGAAAACAGCAAACAGATGAAAGAGACATTATGTAACCTTAGCAAATCAAACATGGATTTGGTACACAGTTGGGATATTGCCTGTGTCCTTTTTGAGAAGGTCCCTGATGACTCCTTGGTCTACCTCACAAATATGGAGAGTCAATGTGTCTATAACTCCATGCATCAGGTGATGATCACCCCCAGTGAAAGGATGCATGTTGATATGCTCCCTTCTATGGGAACATAGGCTATCTAGAGACTACATTGAAATATTGATCCAATTGTGTCTGGTAGATCATGTTTTAAGGCACGCTATAAGCAATGTGTGATGTTGTCAGGGCCCATTGACTTTGTGTTATTAGCTGTAGACAGCGGACAGATGAGATGCTATCCTTAGAATAAAAACCGAGTAATGTTTGCATGTATACTTTGGCTGCTGGCCAGTGAAGACAGAGGGCAGATGTGTGAGACAAACTGTCAGCTAGCAGATTGTCTATTTCCAACAGCCGAGTATGTCTGGTGGCATCCACACATAGATCTATACTTAGCTGTGCATTCCCCTTAACATTTCACATGTATTGAAAAAAAATGATTTATGAAAAGACCTCCAAATACAACCTTGGTCATTCATCACATTCTATGCACTGTTACTAAGCACACAATTGTACATCTGCACTAATGTTACATACTTACATCACTTGCACAACATATGCCTATATGTGTTTCATGGGCAAGATGTGTTGAGCATAACATGACACATTACAGGTCAGTTTATTTGCAGCTCATGCAGCACATTTCCTGACACAAACACTACTAGTCACACAATGGTGGTGATGACCACCTTAATAATTCATGGCTATAGCAACACAACTGCACATTCAATACATTCCACAAGATTGCAATTGCATCAGAACATGTGATACATTGGTTGTGTATATCACAGCATAACAATACATGTATGAGACAAGTCTTATCTGACCATATAATCAATATGAATTAATAGTGATGTCTGTTACAGAACATTTAATGATGGTCTGTAGACACATGCACACCTGTGCCATATTGCAATTGTCACTGTGATTGTAGAATATGAACTGTGTAGAAGGTTGATCTGCTCCAGTGCAAAAACACATATCTTAATATGCCAACAATATACAAAAAAGTGTATCATACCATGTCCACAGTTCTCAGGAGACATATTACTTACTACAACTGTTATAGAAGAAACATGTACTGCAATTGCAGAAATGGTCATCAATACATTAGCTTACATCACAGATTGTAAGACCCTCATGTAGCCATACTCTAGACCCACACCTCATTATAGCATGTCTGTGATAGGAACATGGACATATCTGTTCATAGGGTCACAGGACATTATTAGGCTAATGGCCAACATCATATGAAATTCTAGGCATTATTATTCCATGTAAAAATCCCTAAATTGATATTATGGAAGATAGTAAGACTATTGAGCATATGTGCATATTTGTTGGATTGCATTACATCATGCCACTGCACAGAGAGGATGTGTAACACACCATGACAGAAATAGCATTCACACATGCAGTGGCCTGGAGATGGCTTGCAGAGACTCATGTAAGGACTCTGCTTCATGATTTGTGTAAGCATATTTGACATGAGGACATCCTCCACTCTTCTGCAGGAAAGATGTTGTGGCCAAAGGAAAGAAAGGATGGTGGATGCATGGGGCCGCATCAAAAGTTCCTAAAGTGGTAGTGAAATAAAGCGTGATTCCAAAGATCATACAATGACCATAGGTTACCACCAGATCCACACACACACACACACACACACACACACACACACACACACACACACACACACACACACACGCACACATGCACACACGCACACGCACACATGCACACACACACACTCACACACACACACACACACACACACACACACACACACACACATACATGCACACACACACACACACACACACACACACACACACACACACACACACACACACACACACACACATTCACATGCACACACATAGCAGTATGCGGGGCCTAATTTGAACCTTACACCTGTGTAGGTATAAAAGATGAACACCATGCAATGTCACAGTAGCTATACCACATATGTCTGAGTGTAACACTGCCATGTTGCACTTTAAGGAGTATGATAGCCGTGACACCTGTGCACTGGCCCAGTAATCAAGGAGCTCAGTTCTCACCATTAACATCAGTGAGGGGCATGCACATTGGGAGGATCGTAGGTACAAACACAGTAAAGTAACATTTCCCTTAAGCGCACACAGAGATCACAGTCAGTCTAGGGCTGGTTTCTCCCTCTTTCTTCAGATCCCCAGTAAGACTCCCCACTGGCACAGCTATAGGGTTAATATCTCAGCTGAGTGGTGAAGCCAAAACCTTTAGCATCCTCTTTGTCCAACCAGTGCTTCGTGTCCTTGCCCAAGTAGCTCAAACACACACACACTTTGAGATTTGATTTATATACAAAACACACAGACATTCCTGGGGAAGGCTGGCACAGGCTGACTAGCAATGTCCCCTTCTGTCCAGAGTATAAGGTAATACTGGCTGCCACTAGCAACCACTCTTATTAACTACTATAAAGGCCCTTACCAAAGGGTGCCCAATCTTACTGTTTACTGTTACTATTATCCAAATGGTAAGTGTGACCAGAACGTTTAAGGCTATTCAAGAGTGGTCTGCACAGTATCACCAAATACATATGCAAGTATGCTAAGAGCTTAAATATCTCTAACAAAACCAGCCACAATTAAAAGGTTTAAACATATTTAATAATAAAAAATAAAAACACAAGGCAATACTCACTAACTCAACCCAGTGACAGCAGAGTTCAGAATCACAGGAAATATTTTAAAACAACATTGCAGGACAGTCTCACATAAATACAGAAAACATCTAGACTGATCTTACTATTTTCCTATCTATCTCTAAGAGAGATACTATGATCTAAGTCTTACTTACAGAGCAAGGCAAGTATAAGTGCTGAATGGACATTTTCAGCTCCAAGACAAGATACAAAATGCACAGACTTTCTCTCTGAGATAGTTCTTAAATTACTATCAGACATTTATGCTGGGTTATCTCAGATTATATAATTCTTGTCACTTCAACCCTTAGTTCCCAGGCTAACAGGAACCAACAGAATTTAACATATCTCTGTCAAAAATATCTCAGATGTACAACTGCTAGGAAGTCACAGAGCAATACAAAACTATCTTACATTTGAAACCTAGTAATTATCTCTGTCTGAAGGCATTAGAAAGAAACCCTTAGCACTAGACATCCTGTCACTTAGCTGAGATAAACTAACTTTATAGCACATCGTAAAACTCTTTACTTATTTTCTTAGAGTTTGCAAGTTAACTCTGTATATTCCAGCCTTTATCATCAACACATATATTTGCATAGGCATGTCATTTATACACATTTTTGCTCTTTTCCAGCAGGGTACACTGTGGTTACATTTTTGAAGCACAGTACAGAACATACAGTTTAACACACACTTAACATATAGTTCTCTTACATTTGTAAGACAAGCCTATTAGTATTCCCAAATGAGATAGAATTGTTTACAGAATTCTAGCTAGCTGGGCTGGGAGCCTTCACAATAGCATCATTGTATGCTGAGGAGAACATGTTGGGATAAGTATAGGACATGGCTGTCGAGCCACATCACTGTGTAAAATTGTATTAGAAGTGAGAAGTGTATGTATAGACACACAAGGTGCCTGGTCTCTGATTAGAACATTTACATGTGTAGGCAAAGCAGTTTGAAAACACAGTAGTTAATGTTACTGCCACAGCACAGGTTTGCCTTAAATACTGTCAGAGTGCATGTTATGCAGGATGACATCATAACTATATGATGCAATGAGATGTTCGGAGTAAGGTTTGACATAACTGTAGACTCACATATTGTTGTAAGATTGTAAACATAGTGATTGTTGACTGCAATGAGAACAGAACCCCCGCCTAAGTATTTACAAAGCACATTACCTAACAGAAGTGCCACAACACAATCATCATCATCATCAGCAGCACCCTTTTTCCCATTTTTTCTATGTGGGGTATAGGTATCATGTGTTCAAACCACCGTTACTTGTTCTCTTTGATCTTTTCTGCAATTGGAGCAACTTTGGCTTCTTATCTTATGTCCTCATTTATTCATCTGTCCCAGAGTGTGCATCCTACCACTCTTCTTAGGCACTTAATTTCCATCACCTCTAGCTTCTTCAACTGTTCTGCCTTTACTGCCCAGGTTTCTGTACCATACAGTAGTACTGGTCCCACCACTGTCTTGTACACCTTACTTTTCAGCTTCTTTGGCATTCTTCTGTCATAGACCACACCTGACACTCTATGCCAGTTGGCTGCAGCCCCTCTAATTCTAGCTTTGACCTCTTCATTCAGATTTCCCTTCTCCTCAACCACCCCTCCTAGATACTTGAAGCTGTTTACCTGTTCCACTATCCTCCCTTCTATCTCTATTCTCAGCTTATTCTGATTTCTCCAGTTTGCTGCCATTACCACAATCTTATATGTGCTTAGTTTCATCCCATGTACCTTCAGTTTTGCATTCAGTTCTCTATCCTTTGCTGAAGTTCTGGCTCAGAGTCTGCCTGTAATGTTACACTGTCTGCAAATAGCAACTTTGTTGATCTGTCTCCTCCAACCTGTTTGCTAATGTAGTCCATCACCAATATGAACAGCAGTGGGCACAGAGCTGAAGCTTGGTGTACACTTACTCCCACTGGGAACATCTCTATGAGGCTGACTTGAGTCATCAGTTCCTTGTACATAGCCTGCACTAATTCTACCAATGTTTATAGAACTTCAAACCACCGCATTACTGCCCAGATCAACTTTCTTGGGACCTTGTCATATGCTTTCTAAAAGTTTAGGAATGCCCAGTTGGACTCTCTCCTCATCTATAACTTCTTATCAAGTATCTGTCTCACTGTAAACATTGGGTCAATTGTGCTGCATCCTGATCTGAATCGAAACTGCTCATCTCCCATCTTACATTCTACTACTCTGCATATCTGTTTATCAATCACCCTCTCCAGAAATTTCATGCAATGTGATAGGAGTTTAATACCTCTGTACTGCCTAGAGTTGTGGATTTTCCCATTGTTCTTGTAAACTGATGCTACTATGCTTATTCTCCAGTCATCTGGGGTGTGTCTTTCTCTCCGCACTGCTATTAGTACCCTCAGGAGCCATTTCTCTCCTATCTCATCCAGCATCTTTATCATATCTGTTGTGACCTCCTCTGAGCCTTCTGCTTTCCCTGACTTCATTTTCCTTAGTGCTGTTTTTACTTCTTCTAGGGTGGGCTCCTTTTCTTCTCTCATTGTAGGCTGTTTCTGGGGCAGTACAACTTCTGTGGGGTTGTCTTCATTCAGAGGCTGCTGGAAATACTCCTTCCATCTGCCTTTGATGTCTTGTGGGATGGTGAGCAAGTTGTTGCTGGCATCCCTTATAAAAGGTGCCTGATTATCTTCTTTGTCTGTATAGTCTGGCTTTAGTAGTGCCAGACAACATTTTCTAACTGAGGACATCAACAGTGTCTGGTGAGAAGAGACTGGTAATAGCAATGTCCCACATGCAGGCATAAAATGGTCTCTTCAATATCGACCAATTGAGCAAGCACACACACACATCAGTTAGCTGCCATAAGAACATAACCCCTACTTATCTACGTACACCAAATAGAGAACTCAGTATTTAATGCAAATGCCACAGCACAAGTCTGATGTTTAGAGTGTCGTACAACACTTTATTATTCATGATTTTAACAGTATCTGGTGAGCAGAGGATGGTAATAGCAGTGTCCCACGTGCAGTAGTAAAATGGTCTTGTGAATGTCAACCAACTGAACAAACACACATGCAACAGTCGACTGCAGTGAGAACAGATCCCTTAACTAGCAAAATATGCTGACTAAATCTCAGCATTTAACGCAAGTGCTACAGCACAAGTCTAACTTTTAAAGTGTCAGACAACACTTTATACATGATGACATTAGCAGTGTCGGGTGAAAACAAGATGGTAATAGTAGTGTCCCACATGCAGGTGTAAAATAGTACCTTGAATATCAACCAATTGAACACACACACACACACACACACACACACACACACACACACACACACACACACACACACACACACACACACACACACACACACACACACACACCAGTTGCCTGGAGTGAGAATAGAACTCTTATCGAGCTAAGCACACTGACAAGAGAACTCAGTAATTAACTCACTCATCATGGCACACCTCTGACTTTTGCAATGCTACAGGACAATTTATAGTGGATGACATTGTCACTGGATGTCTGAGAGAAGATGCTGTGAGGCTTGAATTAAATGGATGTGCAGGCATGTACAACTGTCAGAATATTGGTATTCTATGGGATTGTATCGACTGTAGAATACATAGTTAGGTTCTTTTGCCTAGACATACAAGTTGACCACAGGGAGTGCTGAACTTCTACCTAACTAGGTACACCAGCTATAGAACTCAGCACTTAAAGGAAGCATCATGCCACAAGTCAGACTTTTATAATGCTGCAGGACAATTTATAGTGGATGACATCATCATTGGATGTTTGACATAAGATTTTTCGAGGCCCCTTATGAAATGGATGGCTAGCCATGTACAACTGTCAAGATATTTAAGTTCTACATGCAACAGCTGTCCACATTACTACAAATATTGGAAAATCTGAAAGAGTATTGTCGGTATAAAGATGTACATGGTATATAAGAAAGCATTTTTACTTATTTCTGTAGTGTAGTTGATGTATTTGGGAACAAGAACTGAGAAACCAAGTTTCAAGAGCATGGGTGCAGCTAACACATGCTACATTGTAAATATGTGTTCTTTCCTTAAAAAGTGCCTTCTCTTTAGTTGTAATTTTACATGTACTTTCATGGGATGAAGACTAAAAGGATAGTAAACATAAGCAATACATGCTAATGTGCACTATTCACAGCACATCACTGAGCAGCTGGTTTGTGCAATGGATGGCAATATGTTTGCGCATGTGAGATACACATTTATACTGCTTTCCCCATTTGAGCATAGTTAAGCGATGAGCAAAAGTGAGCCTCTACTTCACTGATAAAATTATAATAGTTCTATTAGTTTGCTTTCCTCCCCACAAGCACGTTTTGTAGAGAGGCATGGCACCCAGCACTTTGTATAGTACTAAGGGTAAGAAACACACTTCCAACTTAGCTGACTCTGTGGCAGCAGGTGTAAGTGCATTGAGATCTCTCTTTTGAGCTCAGATGATCCAGGGTTTGAATCTAGGTGTATCTAATACTTTTAAATATATATTCATAATTATTATTCTTCTTTCGGCTTTTCCCGGTTAGGGGTTGCCACAGTGGATCACCTGTCCGCTCATGATTGGCAGTGGAGTTTTACTGTGTTGAGATGCCAACCTGGTACCCAACCTTCCATGGAAGGCACAAACACTCACGCCTAAGGCCAATTTAGAGTGTCCAATCTACCTACAGTATGTCTTTGAGATGTGAGAGGAAACCCACATGATGACAGGGGTGACATGCAGACTCTACACAGAAGCCCCCCCAGCCGAGGATCAAACTGGAGAACCTCTTGCTGTGAGGCTGCAATGCTAAATGCTGCACCACCGCTGCCACCCACTAAGTATATATTCAAAATGCAATGAAATAATTGTGTTTTCTTAGTGCAGCAGGATTAATCAGAATTGTGGTGAGTTAACAACACCATGCCACAGGACAGGAAGAGCCATTTACCTCCACTTGGCATTGGTACATGATACAAAACTTTGTGCAAACGCAGAAATTAAAAGTGAAGGGCTTCATTAAGGGGCATTTCTGCCATGTGTGTGTGTGGTGTGTGATTCTATTTTTGACCAGATTAAAGGGGTTAAAATGGGATAGATATTAAAGTGGTGAAATGGGGAGGCAAGCAAGAGGAAGAACAAAGGGAAAGCAATATAGGAATGTGCAGGTGGGTGGTAGGAAAGAACCAGACCGATCCACTTCTTCCCCAGTGTAAAATGAAAATATGTATAGAATATTGGCTGAATTTGGTCCATCACCTCAACAAAGAGGGTTGACAACAATGCAATCATATTGTATAGCTAAATGAACTGAATCAAGTGTGTCGAGAAGACACGTGTGAAGTAGAGAGCTATGTATAGGATGACATTTTTTTTTTTGTTGGACAGGTGCTCATTCTTGATTTTATTTCAGTAAGAGAGGAATGTTGTTTAAGGGACATAGGTATATCAGGGTCAGGTAAGTCTGGCAGGTAAGGAAGCAAATGCAGATGAACAGGACAAACAAGACAAGATAAAGGGATGGTGAGGGACAGAAGGGGTTTGGGGGCAACATGATTGGGGATAGCGAGGGGATATCTGATGCCCATGCCCATCAAACATGGAGACAGTGAGAATCTAGTCCTCACCCACAGAGCTATCATCATTGTTCCCTTACTCCACTGGCTGTTGGAGTGCCTGATGTCTTTGTTTAAGCATCATAATAGAGAGCAGCCTTTCCATCCAGTGGAGGTGTATACCAATGGTGCTGTCAATGACCTCATGCACCAAGCCTGGCATCTCCTGGCAGGTAACATAATCGCCACCTCTGTCAGTACTCCTGGAGGGTACTACTGCACCAGCTGCTGGGGTAATGCTACCTGATGTGGAGGCCCAGGTAGTGTAGGGGCAACAGAGACACTACTGCCAGACTGAGTCCTAGATGTGTTGGGAGTTGGTGCAGCTTCAGTGGAGCAGGGGAAGGCTAAGTCACAGTAGCTGGCCTATTTCCCTGTGCTGTAAAGCATTTTGTGAGTTGTCAGAAATTGATGACATTAAAATAGTATGACTACACATAGAAAAAAAACAGATAAGGGTTGGGGTGAGAGGAAAAAAAGAGATAATTAGTGCCATCATACATGACATACAATAAATTAGTACATTGTAAAGAATTAATTTCTATTTTTACATTTAAGCATACTTTTTAACAACTACAAACTATAACTGAAGACTGCTGCAAGTAACCCTTACAATATTCATATATTGCACATACACTTGGTCAAATAATATAGATTAAGTTAACAGCAGGGCATGCATGCCACTTCTGTTGAAATTATTATGTACTATTTTTTAATGAGTTTACTGTGTATTTGTTACTTGTGATATTTGAACACACAGTGTCTGCTTACAGTATTACAACTGACTCCCACAGTTGGCTTGTGCTACAGACTAAAGCATGCGTGTGCAATTTTATAATTAAGATATGCATGCTTAATTTGCTACAACTGAATAGAAGAGCAATACTTTACATACATAACAATTATGTTGTGTTGTATTTTCTAAATGCTCAGCATGGGATTCCCTGTTCACCATTATCTTCCAGTTGGTTGTGGAATAAAAAGAAGAGAACAACAGAAGAGCACTATGCATACCAGCCTTGCCTACATGCAGCTTTCTAATTTAAATTCATAGGAGCATAGGATCATAGGAAGTTACTAGGCTATTGGCCCTGATGTCCTTATAACCCTAGCTAAGTGTTTAGCCCATGTTTAGACAAGTCAACACCCAAAGCCCCTGGCCAACAAGGGCACAGATGGAATCCCAGGGGTGTATTTTCTGTTTCCCATCCAGTTATCTAGGCTGCACTTAAAAAGGGATAATGAGGTACTCTGCTTGACATGGTGAGGGAGTCTATTCCACAGATGTGGGGGTCTCTGGGACACAAATCTGTCCCACCAACAAGTCCTATTAATATCACAGACCAGGATGAAGTTGTGCGTGCAGGTTACTTGAGTGGAGCTTGACTTGTGGATATGCAGTAATCCCATAAAGGAGGGGTCTGCGATTGCTTTGTATGCCAGACAGAGGTCACCTCTGAGGAATCTGCATGAAACTGAGTAAAGGTACAGGGCTTTTAGCCTATCTGTGTATGGTAGACGTTTGAGGCCCTGGATTCTCCTGGTGATAAACTTCTGTGGTCTCTCCCAGCTGCTGCATGTGGCTTTGTGAGGTACATGCTGAAGGGGGCATTGTACTCAATAATTGGCCTTATAAGGGAAGAATACAGGGATGTTATGACCTACTTGTCCCTGGATGAGATACCCTTACTTATGAGATGGGCCATGTAGAAAGCTTTCCTTACAACCGAAGCAACATGGTGGTCAAAAGTCAGGTTACTATCAGCCTGGGTCCCCAAATCCCTCATGACTAATTGTGTGCTTAGGATGTTATTAATGTGATAATATGTGTGGACATCACTCTCCCCAAAGGGGCTGATGATGCATTTTCTGGCATTCAGCTTGAGGCCATGTTTCTGGCACTAGTCATTTGTTTGGGTGAGACCCTCTTGGAGGATGTCCACATCACTTGGGGAATTGATGACTGAGCCCAGCTTGCAGTCATCTGCAAACTTAGTCAGCCATAGCCTACTGGTTTTGGCCTGCACCTCAGAGAAGTATATCCCAAATAATAGAAGCCTCAAGACCAATCTCTGGGGTATGCCGGTTGTTACAGGTCTACTGCTTGAGGTGGCTTCCCCTATTTTGATTAGGCGGGTTCTATCAGTGAGCCAGTTTGCTACCCATCTGGTAACATATGGATTGATACCTAGTTGAGAGAGTCTATCTATTATGCCAGAGTGGGAAATAGTGTTGAAGGCAAGGTAGGTGATGTGCACCATCTTCCCCTCGTCCATGGTCTGTTGTCGACCCGATTTAACAGACATGGCCACCCCTTGACAAAGCCAAGCTGTGTGGGTTGATTGTTTGGAGGTTGGCAATGCCCCTGTTAATGAGGTCCAAGAAAATCCATTCCATGGCCTTGCAGATCAGGCTAGTTAGGCTGATGGGTCTATCATTTCCAGGATTGGTGGACACTCCACCTTTGTGTAAAGGTATGACAGTGGCTGTCCTACATTCAGCTGGGATAAATCCAGTACTCAGGCTTTGGTTGAATAGGGCACCTAATGGTGCTGTACATTGCTGTCTGAGGTCATGTAGGATGCAGCCTGGGATGTTATCAGGTCCCATGGAGGCTGCATTTTTTGCTTTTGAAAGGGCAGTGATGACTTGTTCCCTAAGATAAGGGAAGGGGGCAGATACTGGGGATGTCCTGATTTACTGATGGGGGGACAGAGAGGCAAGGTTTTCACTGAGTCTGTCAGCCAGTAGGTTGGCTATATCTACAGCATTTGTGTATTTGCTGTAAAAGTAACTTCCTGACTTCCCATCCCTTGTGCTGCATTATTATTTAAGGTGGTATTACTAGTATTGACAGACGCATCAGTTATTACATTTTTCATAGGACGCCCATTCATGTGCGAATGTAAATTGTTATTGTATTCTTCTCTTGGCCAGGAGAAGATCCGACCGGTAGCAAAATCATTGGTATCCCACTGAATTTTCTTTTCTTGTAATTCAGCAGTTGAGTTTCATAAGCACTGACTGTCTCAATGATGTGTTCGACCTTAATATCCACTAACGCTGAAGGGTATTTCTCATAGAGTTCTGTTTGCTGCTTCTCTATGCTATCTGCCAGTTGTTCTTCCTCTGGTTTAAAAAACCGTATAAGTAGCTTCATGTAATTATAACTGTCATCTAAGTTAATTTGTTGCCACTGTGCAAGCAAATCCTTATATACATTGCCATATGTTGGCATGTTTAAAACCCTCAATTGTACCTTCTGCTAGGTTCTGGTGCTAGGTCATGGCAGAAGGTACAATTGAGGTACCTATACTGGATCAACTACCGAACGGAACAGCTATGACAAGATGGGGCAAAGTAATTTGTGCTCTTTATTCAAAGAGAAGGAGAATACACTTTTAACTTTTATTCCTACAGCAGCACCTTCGACAGCAGAATCTAATAGTGTACAAGACTTACACCTATTGAGAAAAGACTTGCATAAACTGGAGAATGACACACATAAGCTAGTGAGATTACAGCTACAGAGATTTCACTTTGAGGCATATTTAAATCAATGCATCGTGCACCGTGGCCTAAGGGTTTTAAACATGCCAACCCTGTAATTCCTGCAATTATTGTAAATATACTGATGAGAAAGGATGTTTTGAACACCCAGACTGTTTACTTTAAACTATCAGCTAACTGTAGTACCACAAATATTGTATATTTAGCTCACTGTAATGTATGTTGCTCATTTTATATAGGTATGACCACACAGAGGTTTCATGATAGGATCAGGGAGCATGTTTATGATATATATAGGAGGGCAGAGACTAATGCCCTAGCAAGACACGTGATGGCATCAGATACGGCGCACACATTTAAATTCATGGTAGTAGAGAAAGTAAAAATAGGTTGTAGAGGTGGCCCTATAAAGAACCTGGTAGAAAATAAGGAACTTGAGAAGATCATTAGGATGCGGGCTAATATAGGCAGGGGCCTAAATGACAAAGTTTCTATTAAACCTGGACTTACTCATAAACCATTGCGCAGATAAAAAATTTTTAATGTAATTTTAAATATATTTTATAGGTTTATTCTAGTACTACAGACTAGACTTGGCACTTTAAGTATGTCTATTATATTGTTTTTAATTTACAGCTTAATAGTATTGTCTTAATTGAACTTTGATTCTGATTGGCTGTTTGTAACTTTTAAATATGAGTGAGTAATGACTTTAACTGTCTGATGAAGTAGTTCTTGCTACAAAAGCGCTCACCATTTTTGTACTTTGTGGATTAAAATTGAACTTTATCTTCACCTGCCTTGGTCTGTTTCCTCCTATATTTTTTACATTGGATATATATATATATATATATATATATATATATATATATATATATATATATATATATATATATATATATATAAATAATAACACATAGATGGGTCTACTTCAAAGGATCAAAATTTCACAATATCAAACCTCTGATCTGTGAAGACCAGATGAACCAAGTTGTGAAATATCGAACTTTATGAATAGAGACTGGCGTACAGTGCAGAATGGGAAATTTACTGCTCTCTTCACTGTAGTGCAATCCTGAAGTTGGTATATTTAAGTAGCAGATGATGGGTGTGTAGCCCCCTGCATGGGGGGTGCAGGGGGGTGTGCCCCACAGCAAAAATGTGAAGGAAGACATTTTTACCTGTTAGTATTTTTATGTGCAGTATTTCACAACCTCTATCATCTGGTCTTCAATGATTAGAGGTTTGATGTGAAATTTTGATCCTTTGAAGTAGGCACATCTCTCTATCTCTCTCTCTCTCTATACATACATACATATATATATATATATATATATATATAGATATATATATATATATATATAGATATATATATAGATATATAGATATATATACATGTTTATATATATTTATTTTATATATATATATATATATATATATATATATATATATATATCTAGCAAATCCAACTTTTATCTGTATGCACTTTTTGGAAGTTTAATAATGGCATAGGCATTTTTGTAAGGGCTTTTTACTTTTTCAGATACCGTCTTATTAACTTTCATCACAAGTGTTATTGTTACAACTGTTTCTCTTACACTGCTCTATGCTATTTCAGTGAAATTTAAATGTCCTATATTGTCAATAACACAGGGATTTTAGTCTTCTAGAATGGCCCATAGACACCTCTAGGGGAGTACAGGACACTGGTAGAGGTGACTTGCAGTTTGCATAAAAATAGCTTTTCTGTATTAAGCGTGTACACATTTTGTGAGAATTTTTGAAAGCACTTATAACAATTGACTGATGTGTCATTCCTTGCTTGGTACAAACTGTCATTTGCCTGCTGTTTTCTGGATGGGGCAGCAAAGTTCCATTTGTGTGTTGCCACAACCAAAAACTTTTTTTCTTTTTTACAGAGGTTTGCTCTTGTTAGTTCTTGTTTTGGTTTAAACCTTGGTTTGTGTGTGACTGTGATATGTTGCAACCACATAACCTTTATTATATTTTAATGACTGAAGTGCTGTGTTTCTCCAGTGGATAACAATGAAAAAAACTAATAATATGTGTTATATCTAAGCAGGACTTTCTTTTATTTATGTGTAGTATCCTTCTTGTGTATTTTATCCGCAGTGGTGCAGCGGCAGCATTGTTGTCTCACAGCCAGAGGTTCTCTCATTCGATTCTCGGCTGGAGTGCCTTCTGTGTGGAGTCTGCATGTCCTCCCTGCGGTCGACTGGCGTTCAAAAGACATGCGTAGAATGGGCGTACCTTCGTTGAAGGTTGGGCATCGAGCTGGCACCTCGGCACGTGTAAAAAAATCTACTGCCAATCATTAGCTGACCGAAGTTCTGCTGTAGTGACCCCTAACCGGGAAAAGCCAAAAGAAGAACAACATCCTTCCTGTGTGTTTTATGTCACCAAGGACCATAGTACCCAAGCATCCCAATACCTGCAACCTCCCCCCCAGTGACTCTGAGAATGATGTCATTGTCAAAGTCTTTCTGTGACATGGTGCCTTTCTTCTTGAGAGAGGACGTCAGGATATGTCTGGCAGAATGCATATTTGGAACCAGATAGTGAATGATTTCAATGTTGTCAGGGGGCACAGAAGGATATATGATCAGGTGTGTCACAGGGCCACTGATATGATTTCATTGACCTAGAGGAGAGCAGCTGCAGTGGCCAGTGGACAGCTGGCTACTATCAGGGGTCTGCTACAGAGTTACCAATGACAGCAAATTAAGAGTTCTTGTCCACTGTCAGGAATCCAGAGAGCTCAGTGGAAAGTGCATAACAGCATGTCAGTGATGTGGGTGCTGCTGTTTCAGGGAGGACAAGTATGTCCCATGAGGAGCTTCCAGGTAGGCTTACCTATGTCAGTTTTTAACAGTTTCATGTATAGTAAAATATTGAAAGTAATAGTTAAGTTGGTTTAATATATTTTTTTGTTTTTTTTGGGGGGGTGTGGGGACCTATTTATAGACTGATACAGTTAACAACACATTCAAGTCCATTACACATGTGCTTGGGGTGGGCGTGTCAGCCAAGTTTCAGTTAAAAGTATTGTTAATGGACACATAAATTCAAGAAATTGTTCCCCCTGTGTTAATTTTATTGCAATGATGTTGCCCTTACATTTTGCTTAACTTCTTCCAGGGCCATCTGTCTAGCAAATGTGGAGTCATATGCACATTGTAAGTGAGAAATTTTTATTTTAGTACTGGCATCCCAGGCTGTTTTCTAAACAAACTAAAACATGAACTAACATCACCATTATATACCTTATTCAATCACAGCCTAACCCCTGGCTTTGTTCCTGCAGAATGGAGAACAGCAACAGTTATTCCCCTCCACAAAGGTGGCTCAGCAACAAACCCAGGGAATTATACACCCATAAGTCTGACCAGCCTCATCTGTAAAGCCATGAAACATATCATCATGGATCTCATAAATAAAGATATAGGTGACCTCCAAACCCTGGTTCCGATCCAATTCATCGCCATCAAGGGCAGATCCTGCCTGTAAAACCTGGTAGATTTCTTTGAAAATGTGACCAGGACCATTGATGATGGCAAATCTGTGCACACAACATAACTTGACCTGGCAATGGCCTTTGACACAATCACACACTCTGAAATTACTGATAAACTTAGCAAATTGAATGTAAACCCCTCTGTTGTAAGATGGGTTGCCAGCTGGGTCACAAACTGGTCAAACTCCACATCAACCAGCAGACCTGTCACCAGTGAGGTGCTACATGGGTCAGTGCTGGCCCCCCTACTATTTGGTATATACTTTTCTGGCATTCAGGCCAAAACTAAGGGGATGCAGCCGACCAAGTTTGCAGATGACTGCAAACTGGGTATCCCCAAATGATGTCAGTGTACTTCAGAAGGGTCTTACGCAGACCAATGACTGGTATCTTAGTCACTGTCTCAAACTGAATGCAAATAATTTCATCATCATTCCCTTCAGTAAAAACAATGTCCCTTCACACTATCAAATTTACAACAATACACTATGTACCTATGAAGTGGTAAGAGATCTGGGATCACAAGTAGACTGCTACATTAACTTTGACCACCGTGTGTCTGTTGTAGTAAGGAAGGCTTTCTATGTAACACACTTGATTAGCAAAGGCATCACCTTTAGAGCAAAGGAGGTTATAACCCCTCTATACCATCACTAATCAGGCCTATAATTGCGTATAATTTCCATTTCGGTATGTACCATACAAAGCACCTGCAGCAATTGGAGAGACCTCAGAGGTTTTTAACTAAGAAGATCAAGGGACTCCAGCACATGCCTTTGCACATATGTAAATCAAATGGGGCTAGAACTATCTGCATCAGGGACCTAAATATGGCCTGTGACTTGAATAAGACATGCTGGAGGCCCATATTTATCTACCAGCAACTGCTGCATCTTTGGAATAGGCTGCCAGTTCATGTAAAGCAGAGCACCTCTATGGTACAGTTCAAAAGGAATCTGGGCAAGTGGATAGGGCACCATAAATTCTTACTGGGGATGGTACCCATAACCCTCCTGGAGATATTGACTAGAGTATCTATGGTATTACATTGGGATGAAATGGCAAGGCTTGAAATGACCTATGGGTTGATAACCTAGTAACCTCCTATGATCCTATGACAGAACTTTGCATTTATCCATATGTGTGAGGTGGGTATCAGGACTGTGTGTGTATTGCTACACTATCTGTGATAGTGGTACCAGTGTTAGTTTGTTAGCATATATTAAATTGTATTATTGTAGGTTTTAATTTTTTTTTCTGTGTTTCGTTCTTATTATCACAGGTGACCCTGACAGTGTAAGTGTAAGACTTTTATGACCTGATGTCAGAGTATGTGCAGAGTCTGATGTGGGCAAACCCAAGCCCAGTCGGGCAGTGCAGAGGTTGTATCTGACACTCAGGCTGGCATTCAGCCATCCCCTGTATTTCCATTGGACACAGCCAGTAGACCTACACAAACCTATTGCAGTAAGCCCTCAGATGTTGGACAGGTGTAAGGTGAGACACTTGATCAGGGTAGTGTGGTTACTGTGGCTTCAGTGCCTGTTGACTCTGGCCATAGCCAAAGTTTGGGCGAAGTGCCTTATAGGAGGGTTGTTAGGGGTGCTCAGAGGAGGCCTGCTGCCCACCCTCCACCTGATCCTGGTCAGTCTTTCTGTGTGACTTGACATATGTTTAGGGCCATTGTGGGGGCACAGGCACATTCCAGTAAGACCTCTGAGGAAATGCTTAGGGTTTTAGATGTGGCACAGGCTGATATGACTGGCTACCACCACCATGTTCTTGTTTCAATAGATCAGATGAATGGCACATTGCAATGAGCACCTGCTGGGAGGGGAATGGCATCCAAGTGGATGTAGGTCAGCCACATCATCTGTCAGCTGATGTGACCATGCCCGATCAGGCTCCTGTGGTGGCACTACTTCTACTGCTCCATCAGTGGTTAAAGTATCCATAACCAGACATGGTAGGCCATGGGGTTATGGTCCTGGGTGTATTCACGAGGAAAGCTCATCCAGCAGACATCAGTCATGTTTAGGTAGCAGCAGTGCATCTGACCATGGACATGGACATGCCAGTGCAACCCCTGGCAGAGCAAGTTCTCACAGTCAGGGACAATGACTATGAACTTTCACCTCTACCATGCATGGCTCACACCTGTCTGACATACCAAGAGATAAAGCTAGTACAGAGCTTAACTATATTCTTGCAGACACCCATGCACCTATTTCACTTGGATTGCCCATAGAGACACACCCAAATAACAGTTATATGGGTCAGTTGTGAGGCTTACAGCTGATTCTGTCTCAGTGGTCATTTGATACTTTATCCAAATGTCTGCCTGTTTCTCTTTCTAATGCACTCACACTCACTACCTTTTGTATCAGCCTAGGCCTCCTGCCAACCCACACAACACCCTGTCAAATGATGACTGTGCCATATCCTTGTTTTCTATCTTTTGGATTCAGGGATACACAAGTCTTTTGTCTGATGCTAAGGGTGCATAGCTGACTTGTTGCTTAGTATTTCTGTGTTTCTGCAAATTGCACTGCTTTCTTACAGGTTTTTGTAATGCATGCATCCCTCCCAACCTCTTTGAGCAACAAAGCTGGACTAAGCCATAATTAAAAGCGGGGGGAAAAGGCCCAATAATAGGGAGAAGTTTTAAATATTTTGGTCTTACAAACTTAGTTGATAGAATTACAGGTTTTGCACTACTATATGATTTTTCTGAGGGATACAAAGTCCGGAACTGAAATGTGTGTCATTATTTTCTAACTTCACTCTTTAATGATTTGCCAGTACTGAAGTATGAGGATATTCTGTGAACATCTGCACATTTGAGAAGTATGGATGTGTGAATCTTTGATGCATGAGACCTATAAGTTGATAGATGACACATGTATTCCCATAAGTCACTGCTGTCACATATTGATGTCATTGCTGTAAAAATCACACACCTTATACTTACATTAGCAAGTAACAGTATGCAAGGATATGCCATTCATTTGTATTGTTAGACATTTATTTTTCTATTCCAGGTTCAGCACTTACCTTGGAAATGTGGCAGTTGCAAGACATTTAATTTGGTGCTCACGCTATCTGGTGCTAGCAGTACACAGCCTTTGCTATGAATGTGCATAGGTTGAAGGTTTTAGCCCCTTAGGTGGTGAGTTTGTCTGCTATCCATTGCCTCTTGGCCAGTGCAAGGGCATATTGTACATGCCTATATCTGCCTACACCTACAGCAGCTGCTGATTTCCCTCACTGACTCCTCACCTGCATGTGGCTGTGGTGACCTTGCCAGTTGTGGTGGGATGGGTGGAACTTCCCCTTGGTGTTCCTGCTGAAGCTGTTTACTCAGGATAATGTGAAGCATGGCACAGATGATGAATTTTTCAGCAAATGAATGCAGATTGTATTGCAGGGCTCCCTCAGATGTATCTAGGCACCGAACCATGACATCAGCAGTCTAAACACACATTCAGTGATATTTCTTGTTTGAGCATTTGCCTCATTATAGCATTTTTCATTTGGTGTGTGCATATTTCTGATGGGTATCATCAGCCATGGTTCCAGTACATAACTTGCATCCCCATTTAATGGTGCTGTGGGATATCCCCTTAGAAAACATCTTATACAGTTCAGAGTTATGTCAGATATGTAAGTCATGGTAACTGCCTGGGTTGCCAGCACACACATTCAGGATGATTCCCTTAGCATTACACACGACCTGGCAGTTAATGGAGTGGAAGCCTTTTCTATTTATGTACACCCTTCCCTGTTCCCCAAGTAGTGATTTCATTTCTACATGTGTACAGTATATGGCACCCAAGATTTCAGGGTAGAACTCCTGCATAGTTGTAGCACTGTCATCAGGTGTATGGGGAAACTATATTTAGTCACTGCATGTTGTAACATAGCATTCAGGAATTAATGTAGGATCTTGGATGCTGATGCCTGTGACACCCCCAGCATGTCCCCTGTTGCTCTCTGGAAGATTCCTGTAGCTAATATTTAAGTGCTATATATACCTTATTTTCCATTGGTATTGGTTCCCCTGGTTTACCTTTGCTCTCAGTTGAGGATGACAGAGGTTGCAGGGTTCCTGTAGGGTTTCTCTATCTACTCTATCCACCCTGTAGTGCTCTACAGGTTCTACCTCATGCAGATTGTGAAAATTTAAATGTGGTCTTAACACCCTTCTCCTTCTTGGCCATGGTCTATTAGCAGCAGCAGCATAAACTTGGGCCATTGTACATACACATGAAAAAGAGCAACAGCAGCCTCTAACATTCTTTACCATGAAAACTAATCTACGCAGATATTCTAATAGGTTTTGGAATTTGCAGGGAAAACCAGCACTGCATCTACATGATTGCTTCTATAGCTTGTTGAATAGTTCCTCCACCTTGAATTGGTTGATTAGCATACAATTCACCTGCTTATGCTGTAATTAGCATGCCACAATGTTTACCAGGTTTGCATGGCTCTACATGCTGTGTAGAGTTGCTTGCTGAATTAAAAATGGTGCGCTACTGTGTAGATGTTATTGAATCTGCACTAATATCTAAAAACATTGCAGTTAATTCATATGTATCTACAAAGTTCACATCTTCAAAAGTTAATTCATATATATATATATATATATATATATATATATATATATATATATATATATATATATCTCACAGTTCATATCTTCAAAAGTTAATATCAGAACCTTGTTTTTATACAACATTCCTTTTAATATATAATGGATGAAAACTATCAAAATGCAAATAACTGTTGAATGAATTGAACTTATAACAAACAGATGAAACAAAATACAGAGTTGTGGAATGAAATTGATGTTATATATGTGAGGAGCCCTCTTTACCCCAGGGCAGTAACTAAGGAGTCTCAATCCTCACCACTGTCTCCAGTGTAAAGAAGAGTCAATAAAAGCAGGGATAGAAATACACAATTTTCCCTAAAAATGCACCAGAAACAGATTTGAAAACCTAGGATTGGGCTGTATGCTTCACTCCAGGTCCTCAAATGAGTCTCCACACTAACCACTGCAGAACACTGTGTCCTACTTGTATATATCTGACACACTCACTCTTAAATGTCTTATATTCACACATAAACACACTCTTGAGAAAGACTGGCACAGATTTACCTGCTGTGTTTCTTTGCCCAAATTACAAGGTAATGGTTACTACCAGTCATGTACCACAATACCCTTCAAAAGATGTGTTAAATTATATTGGGTAAAATAGATATTGACACAAATGGTAGCATGTATCCCAATCAATAAGGCTTTTCAAAGTGGCTCTGATGTTACCACCATAAGCATAAACAATTTCAAGTTATTAAGAAAAATGAATAAATAACCAGCCACAATGAGAGGTAGTGAAACATTTAACAATAAATAAAAGGATTTAAAACATGTAGATACTGAATAACTGATTCCAATAAACAACAGAGTTTCACACACCAGAAATATGAAAATAATACTGTAGAATAGATCTCACATTGATTCTAGAAACCTCTAACTATATAGCTGTAGTTCCTTGACTAGCTGAAGATTAACTGCCCCTATCTAATCTAAGCAACTTAGCAAGGCAAGAGTATACTCTTACTTCTGCAAGGTAAGATGAGAAATTATGTCCACACTCCAGGCTGTTGTCTGTCCTCAGTGACTGGAACAATTACTCTGGAAACAACAGGACTACTACTGCTGAACAGTTCTGAAAAGCAACCACTGAACAATAACTGAATGAAAAACTGAACTGACTCACAATCTACTTTTTATAGCAGATCCTTTTCAAAAGTAACAGGAAGCTGTATTTAGAATTCTACTCTCATATCAGACTTTGAAAAGTAAGCAAACATCTACAGTGAAGATTCTATTCTTCCAGTCCTGCCACACAATGACATCACATCTAGGACAGCTGACCCTGGCACAACATAAGTTCAGACAAAGAACACATACATTTGGTCAGCTAGAAGAACACAATCAAATAGATTACTCTTTGCATACTTATTTTTCTGTTGAGCATCCCACCATACCAGTGGTATATGGTCTGCCCAAAGTGCATAAAGACCCATTGAACCCTCCCCTCAGACCTATTGTATCAGGAAGAGGGTGGCTTATGGAGCCAATGTCCATACATGTCGAAAAGAAACTTAGGAGTATCCTAGATAAAGTGGAGACTGTTTTAAGGGACAGTAAGCAATTTTTGGAACAACTATATGTATGGGCTAAGCATAGGGTTGAGAATGAAATCAGGGAAATGTTTTTTGTAACCTTAGATGCAAATTCATTATTCACAGTTATTCCCAATGAAGATGGAGTTGAAAACATGTGGTATTTTTTGATTAAGGAAAGTGGTTTTCCCAGTTTCAAGATCAATATGATCTGTGCCCTATTGGATTTGATCTTGGTGAATAATGTGTTCCTCTATGAGTCTGAATCCTTTCTCCAAATAGTACGAGTAGCTATGGGCACAGTATGTGCGAACAAGTATGCTATTTAGTCCTTGCCAATTGGGAAAAAGTGTCTGTCTTCAGTAGTGACATGTTTAAGTCACGTCACTTTTTCAAACTTTTTGTGAATTATATATTTTTTATTTGGCATGGCAATGAGGCAGAACTTAATAGATTTGTCTGTTTTCTTGGGAGTACTACTACATATTTGTCATTTTGTTTGCACTATTCTCTAGAAACTATTGATTTTTTAGGTATTGCTGTTAGCAAGAATATGCTTGGCAGTTTGTCAACTAAGCTGTACAGAAAAACATGCAGGAAGAATAATATACTGCACTGTGCAAGCATGCACCCTAGGCACACTACTAAACATGTAGTAAAAAATCAGGTACTTAGGTGTATGAGATTACACACAGACCCTAAACCTTTAAAGGAGGCACTTGATATACTATGTATAGATCTTGTGCACAGGGGTTATAAAATTGGAGAAATAGAGAGAACAATAGAAGAAGTTAAGTTAGAATGGAATAAAATGAAACCTTTTTTCTCTGACCTGTCTTCTGCAACTCCAGAGAATAGAAAAGGCGCAGATACTAAGGCAGTGAATAGAATGTGTCTAACTTATTCTGGTGAAGTCAATAGGATTTGTGAGATTGTTAAAATGAATTGGCCTATCTTATTGATGGATCCTAAAATAAGTAGGATAATAGAACCTACCCCTAAATTTAGTTTCAAAAATAGTAAGAATTTGAAACAACACTTGTGTTATAAGCACAACGGGTCTTATGGGCAGTTTACCTCACAGCGCAAGGGCACATATGCATGCAGGACTTGCAAAGCCTGGTCTAATATTTGGTCAACTTGTATGGTTATACACCCTGTGAATTTGAAACCCATAGAGTTTTCTTTTTATGCAGGTTCTTCCACCAAAAGCATAGTTTATATGGCCAAGTGCAACCTATGTGACTGTTTTTACATAGGTAAGACAAATTGTATGTTGAAGGAGAGGGTGTTAGAACACTTAAATGATATACGTAATAACAAAATGACTAATGCACTAGCCAAGCATTTGTCTGAAGTTGGGGTGAATCATAGTTTTAAATTTTTGGTTTTACAAAAGGTTAATGACAGCTTAAGAAAAGGTGATTTACATGATGAGACAGAATATATTGAGCTGAAGTAGATTGTTGACTTTAAAGCATATGTTCTACCAGGTTTGAATAGTGCTGTCTCTTTAAAACCCCGTGTGAAGAAAAGAAGATTGCTTCATTAACCATAATTGTTTAGCTGGATCTTTAGAGTATTTAAGCTTTTAGTAATTGTTTTGTCTTTACTAAGGTCTGAAGAAGCAGGCAACTGCAAAAGTGCTAACCTACTTTAATTTTTGTGCATTTGTATATTAAAGAGTTTTACTCTCAGCATTTGACACCTTATTTGTTATTAATGCGCGGGGGTGTATCACCAATGTCTTTGCCCAGCACCCTGGGAGTGCACATGATTCCCATAACTGGTGCAGTAATTCACTTGACCACCTCTTCCTGCATAGTTCCTTATTAGTACACTCTGTCAGTCTCCCAGATAATCTCAGTGACTACCTCCCTACCTTTGTACTCCAACGCAGAATAAAACCACTAAACATCACCACTTTCCACCAAATCAGGAATGAAAGACATTTTAATTCCCAAGAATTCATATCCACACTCAAACTCTGCAATTGGAAACCACTTAAATACCTCCCCTTAGACTCGGCAGTAGACTATCTTAACTCCACCTTCCGAGACATCCTAAACAAACTGCCTTCCTCTAGAACAATAAGGATAAAGTCTAAGTTCACCCCCATGGGTAACCAAAGAAACAAGATCACTACTAAAAACTGAAGACAAGGCCTGGGAAAATGGGTCAATAATAAAACTTCATCAATTCAACAGAAATATCTGGAACTAAGAAATAAATCTAAAAGACAAATCAGACAAGCGAAAAAAAAAACAAAAAACGCTACAGTGACATCCAATCAAGACATCAGAAGAATGCACAAAATTTCTGGTCATCTATAAAAAAAATATTACAACCAGGAGAAATAATCACACCATCCTCATCAACCACATAGTCACACAATTTAATAAATACTTCATATGGATACTAGCTTTCACAAATACCTACTGCTCTTCATCTTCTCCAACTTTCCCACCATCAAGACCCAATGATAATAGCTTTTCCTTCCAACCTGTTCCAATGCACATTATTAAAATGTATCTCAAAAAGCTGAAGCCCACAACCCTGGCAGATGATAATTTACTGCAATCATTAAGGGAAATTTGGACAAACTCGAGGGTCATGGGGGGTGTATGTTATCAGAATTTTATTTTGGGGGCGTGGCCAAGGATGAACACAGGATAGCAGCAGATTTCTTCAGCTCCACCAACTTAACTGCACTGACAGGAAATAATTACTTTAAAAATCAACTAATGAAATAATTTTCTTTCTAAATACGTTTGGAATATCAGTTTCTTGAATAATATCTAAAAAAGAAAGAAAATTTCAATAATTTTCCTGTCAGAAATCAACTTGGAAATTTCTCTTTCATCACCTCTGTTCAAAATGAGTTCCAGTAAGGCAAACAGTCAGGATTCCAGCATCAAGAAAGAGCTTCAGTCTCTGATATCTACTATTCAGCAACTAACAACCAAAATGGACAAACTGGATACTAAAATTGATAACTTCATAGAAAAACTACAAAACAAATGGATTTGTTACATCAAGACTTGCAACAACAGAAGGCTCAGATTACAGGCATAGAAGAGACTGTTAATGATATGGAGAACAGAATCCAGGAAGAAGAAATTAACATTGAGTTTTTGCTGAAGCAGAACACACACCTACAATCCAAACTTGATGACCTGGAAAACAGATCTAGACCTTAATAATATTAGGATTTTTGGACTGCCAGAAAATATAGAAGGTAACAACATTACTTCCTTTTTAAATACTTGGCTTCCCAAAACTTTAAACTTGTCAGAAGCATTTTCTTTTGGTATTGAAAGAGCCCATAGGTCCTTATCTAATTTTAACTCTAACAAAAAGTATCCTAGATCAGTTATAGTAAGATTTTTATCATCTTATGACAAGGAGATAGTATTAAAATCTGCATGGGCTAAAGCACCTATTGAAATTAATGAGGCAACTGTGCGTTTTGACAATGACTATTCTTCCTTGGTAATAACTAAAAGAAAAGTTTTTTTTGCCATTAATAAGAGAGCTTAAGAAAGCACAGTTCAAAACTTACCTTTTATTTCCTGCCAAACTAAAAATCTTTTTACCTGATGGCCCTAGAATTTTTGAAGACTTGGACTCTGCTTTGCTGTATATTAAAAAATAAGATATTAGATAAAATAGAAGATATGGAATGGGCAAGTCCTTCGTTAAAGAGGATGGCAACAGGAACTTCTTGGAAGACTTCAGAGAAGCAAAAAAGACTAAAAAACAAATTACATGTTCTATATTTTTTTTCTTTCTTTCCTTCTCTCTTAATCTCTTCAAATACAGTTACTGCATCTCCAGAAAGCCACAAATATTTTAAAGATTTATTCAAAGTTATTTTTCTGTGTGCAAAGAACTGTTTTTGTTTCATAAATAGTCAAACTCTCTGAGGAACAAATAACATGCTATCAATCAATTTGTTTCTCTTTGTGATAAAGAGACCTAAGGTTAGTAATTTGATACATTTTCTTTCTCTTCTTGTTTTAAATAATGGCATTCTTTATAAACTATGCATTTAATGAGGGGGGGGAGGGCAAGGAGAGAAGTATGATGTAAAATATGGAAAAAGTGAAATAATAACTTATTAGTTCTTTAAAACTATATATGCTGTTTAAACACTGTTGCTAAATATTATATCATGACTTTATTGCTTATACATGATTACAAATAATATGTCATGATATAATTGCAAATAATTAGAACTAAAATAGTTGTAAGTAATATGTTTCATGTTTAACTTTATTAATACAAACAGCAAGTAATATTTCTTTGTAGATACTCTTTGTAGCTTCCTTTTTTCTTTCTTCTCTCTCTCTTTTTTTTCTCTACTCTCTTCCTTTTCTTTTTTCTCTCTCTCTCTCTCTTTCTCTCTTATAAGTACAGTTATATGCTTCTGATAATACTGATATATGTATATAATAAGATTTGTATGAGAAAATGAAATGGGGCATATAAAAATAAGTTATATAATATGTTAAATAACTGTAGGCTTGGTTTCACTGTCATAGAGACTGTAATGACTTGTAAAATAGTTCGCAAAGGTTTTGCACTGTTTAGTTTCATTTGTATTACTAAATGAATGTCAGTCACTTATATTTACTAAAATTCCCGCCAGAATGTTAAGGGAGACACTTTGGGATGTGGGTTACCTCGTGAATAGTGTCCTTGAGTTGTTTTAAAAGCTTCAACACTTAGAATACACGCAGAGAAGCTGAATGCAGTCATTTTGAACTTTGAACCCTGATTTCACACTGACACGTCGCAGATTCAAGAAGAACACTGTTACAGGAAGTAGAACTGCTGTAAATGTGACTTTGTGATGAAAAACGAACTTTATGACATCTAAATGTGAGTTATTCTTTATACCAACTTACTTATTTAAGATGTAATTTATAAAATATGAAAGTTATAATGATTTTAAATGATTCAGTATGCCATAGTAAGCAAGTGAGATATTTTAGAAGGCATAGAAGGCAAAACACATATACACATATTTTTGAAAGCTTACATGACTGCAGCATATTCATGTATATAAATACTTATGATTTAAACATATATAATGTTATAAATAATTTGCCTTAACTAACTGACAAGCACAAGTATCATTATGTCTATATTTTAGAAGAAACTGTCATGTGACATATTTTAAAGCTGCAGTTCAGATATATAAAATACAGATGGCTTTCATCACAATGATTTATATATAACTAGGAATTATCATTGCTGAGCAGTATGACTTGTAAACATATGTATAAGTATAAATATTTTATTTACTGGCAATAATAAGTATGAGAAGAAAGCTTTGGTGCAAGTAACTTAAAGTTTTTAAAACTGTTAACTGCATTTCTATGGCAGAAAGTAGGAATACCCTAATATATATAATGTCTGAACCATTATAGCCTAAGTTATTGAATCCAAATGAACATAAGAACTTATTTTTACAAACTTTTAATAAACTAATATATAGATATGCTCCTTTTTACTTTTTTTTTTTTTTCTCTCTTCCTTTCTCTCTCTCTCTTCTCGGTTCCCATTATCAAGTTTATTAGAATGCTATTTTGATTATGAATGTATTTTACAAAATAGATGTACATAGTAATATGAGCTGTTTCTAAATGTTCTTATTTGTTTATATGAAGCTGATTTATAAATTGTTTAGCTTTGTCTTACTAGATAATCTAATTAAATGAGGTTAACTTTAATTAATAATAGTTAGTATTGAATTGATATGGTGGCAGCTGAGGTACTGCTGCTTAGGATAGGGGGATAACTTGAATGGTATGTGCTACTCAAAGTTGGAGTTCTTAACTCCAGGCTGGGTGCAATGTTTAATCCTAATATTATTTTCACCTGTTTATTGTTGTTTGTATATAGTTCTGACATCCACAACACATTTTATAAACTTATTGTCACTACAAATAAAAGTGAAGCTTATACAAAATCCCATAAGATTTTCAATAAATACAGCTATAATTAATGGTACACCTAAAGGAGGAGGTATAATATCATTTATTTTGTTAATTGTTATTCTGATTATATGTTTTATATGTTTATAAAAGCTAAATGATTTCTCTAAAAGGAATTTCTTTAAACATTAATGGACTGAATAACCCATGTAAAAGGGCAAGTTTAATGAGATACATTAATTTGCATAGGGCCAACTTAGTATTCCTTCAAGAAACACATCTCCTGAAAAGGATATTGATAAATTAGCCACTAATAAATATACAGTCTTGGTTAGTTCAGAACACACTCAGAAAAAAAGAGGAGTGGCTATTTTATGGAATAAAAGTATGCCCATACCTAAAACTATTAAGTCTTATAAAGATGATAAAGGAATGTTTTGTATGGTTACAATACAGATTAATGGAAAGACATATACATTAATCAATGTATATTGGATACCAGGAATTGGCATTAATACAGTGAAACACCATCTCAATAAGATCATATCATGTTCTATAGGAGATATTATTTTAGCAAATGACTTTAATTGTATCCTACATGAAAAAGATACTACTACTATAGGAAAAAGGAAAATTGCATCTAATGCAAAACATTTAAAGGATTTTGTTAATTTATATCATTTGAATGATATTAATAATCAGATAGATTCAAAATCATTACCATACACTTTTTTTTCTAACAGATATAAAACTTATTCAAAAATAGAGTCTTTATTTCTAACCAGATGGTTACAGACTTAATTAATTCTAAAATCATTTTGTGTCCTATATCAGATCATAATTCAATTGTCTTTGAGTTTATGATAAAAAGTACTTACAATGTTCAGATCAAAAGGATACCAGCATACTTAACTCAACTAAAAGACTATAAAGATTATATACTTTCAGAAGTGCAACATTTTTTAGACTTAAACAATACACCTGACGTCTCCATTGTTTATGTTTGGGATGCTTTAAAATCTTTAAAATCATATTTATATGGACAAAGTATCAGATGGTATAATAATAAAAGGAAATCTTGGGACAAGGAATTACTAGATATTCAAAGCAAATTAGACTCATACAAACATAATAATAAAGAAAATATTATGGACAAAAAAGTAATTGAAGAAATAAATAAATTAAATGAGAAATACAAAGAAATTTTAACTCATAAAGTTAAAATAACATTAGAGAAATATAAGTTTTTGTCTTACTCAATAAGTCCCAAATACTTACATAGACTTAAAAATAAAACAAAAAGGTTGAATAAACAAAATCATATCAATGAAATTTTCTCTCCAAGGAAAAAGAAGAATGTTTCTAGTTTACCAGAAATATTAGATGAATTTAGAAATCACTTTCACAAAATTAATCATAATAACATTAACATGGAGCCTAAAGATAAAATAAAGAAATTTATAACTACAAACATGAGCAAAAAACTTAATAAACAACAGACTAAACTAATGGATAAAAATATTTCATATACAGAGGTTATTACACAAATAAACAAGCTTAAATCAAACAAAGCACCAGGTAATGATGGTATTATACCAGAGATCTATAAAATTCTTCCCAAAAGTACTTACTCATTAATACATAAGGTTTTTATTTTGGCCCAAAATGAGTTAACAACTCCCCCATCTTGGCAATACACATTTATTTCACCAATTTTAAAACCCAATAAAGACCCAACGAGATGCACTTCATATAGACCTATTTCATTACTTAATGTTGACTATAAAATGTTTATGAGTATTTTTGCTGATAGATTAAAGACAATCATCCCAGGCATTATAGATATAGACCAGACAGGCTTTATTGTAAATAGAAATACTTTTGATAATATAAAGAGAACTTTAACGTTAATTGATTTTGCAAATAGGAAAATGAAAGATTTAACACTTATTAGTCTCGATATAAGTTCAGCATTTAATTCAGTAAGTTGGGACTACTTGTTTATCTTACTGAAGTGCACAAACTTCTCAGATGCATTTGTAAATCTAATTGAACATCTATATAAAGGAGCATTGGCTTACATTAAGATAGGAACATATGTCTCACAAAAAATACCCATTTTAAAAGGTACAAAACAAGGGTGTCCACTCTCTCCACTATTATTTACTTTAATAATGGAGCTTTGGGCTAATTTGATCAGAAACAGTACTGATATAGAAGGATTTGATATAGATGAAAATACAATATCTAAAATTCAACTTTTTGCAGATGATGTTCTAATCACATCAGCTGGATCTAACTCTTCTATGCAGTCCTTATTTGATAAAATGATGGATTTTAAAAATATCTCTGGTTTAATATTCAATGAAGAATAACTAAAATATTACCAATATACACATGAAAAAATGTCCTCATTAATGATTTTAACAAATATATACCCAACTCAGGTCAGATAACTTACTTAGGTATAATATTAACTAAAGATATCAAATCTATTATACATAATAATTATAGTACCTGTCTTCTTAATATACAAAATCTTTTCAATAGCTGGAACAATATGTTTTTTACCATGGAAGAGAGATTCACAATTATTAAAATGATAGTATTCCCTAAGATATTATACTTAATACAATCAATAATACACCCACCTACAAAAATAATTATTAAGAAATTGAATTCACTAATGTTAAATTTCTTATGGGCACCTAATAGACATAGGATTGCATTAAAGAAACATACTAATAGCTGGTCTCAAGGGGGCATTTCATTTCCAGACTTTAATTTATATACTATCTCTTCTATTATAAAAGTTATTACTTTGTTAATAGATCAGTCATATGTTGCAAGATGGAAAGATTACTGGGAACTAATTAGCATTCACTTCATGAAAATCTCTTTAATACATAAAAATATTTTTGCAAATAACCCCATGTTATGGTTACTAAAATAATTTTGTACTTCATCCATTACACCAAAATATGTAGTTAGTTACCCATTAAACATTATTATCAGTTATCGTAATTTTATATTCATGCATCCTAAGTATAAGGAATGGAATTTTATTCTATTCCCTATAATGTATACACAAGGTTTGCTTTTGTCAACCACCTCTGAAAGAACTCTTTTAGTCACAGAGAATGATCTAAAGTATTGGTATCAGTTGCTGTCTGATAATAAAGTAAAAAATTTAGACTTCTTAAAGCAAGAATTTGATTTGAGAGAAACATGTTGGTTAGAAATTCAGACTTTTAGACAACATCTTATTAATAAAATTGATTTAATGTCTTTAACAGTTAAAGAATCTGTTCCAATACTGATTGATTACTTGATATTAAATTTACAACATAGAGTTTCTGATAAAGGTAAGCTCTCATACATACATAAAATTATCAGAGAAGAAACTCATTACAGTTCAGATACCTATTGGAATTATTTCATTTCCATTAATGGTGAACCACCAAAACAACAAGATAAACAATGTATATTGGAATCTGCTTATAAAACTACTTCTTCCATTAATTGGAGACTTTTTACTTGGAAATTTTTACATAGATCCTTCTATACACCTTTAATGATGAATAAAATAAATAATAAAGACAACTTATGTAAAAGATGTAATGTAGAAATAAATGCTGATTGGGCACATATGTTTTATGACTGTATAAAATTGAAGGAATATTGGAAGTTAATCAATGATTTTTTGCAGGCCCTTTTCACAGATAATTTCATTGTTTCTAAATCACTTATATTATTTAACACACCTGTTCCTAAAAGTGTTAAAAAAGTTAAACTTCCCTTATTATGGTCTATTCTAGCAGTGGCTAGAAAAATAATAACCAGAAATTGGATTTTAGATACCCCTCCTTCATTTAATGAATTTAAAAATGTTATGACTGAAGTGTGTCATATGGAATTGATGACAATAAAATCAAGAACTACTAGAAAAACATCTTATTATATTATATGGGATACTTTACAAAACCTGTTAAAAAAATCTTAGCCTCAATAGCATGACATTATAGTTTAATCAATTGATTTGATTTGTAGTGGATGTCTTTGTAAATACTTTGGTTATTTTATTGAATGTTATAACTATTTCTATTTTAATTGCTTGTATAAAATTGGTATGATATTTATTTTGTATGTTAAATACAATAAACTTGTTTTAAAAAAAAAAAGAATTTTATTTTGACCTATTCTCCTGGAGTAGCAGCGATGAAATTGGTCAGTACTCACCAGTTATGTAAGTTAGAATATGGTAAACCTAGTTGTAACACTGAGGGGGATAGAATAAATTGTAATTTCTGTAATCAATGTAATTTAATAAACTGTTAAAGATGAGATTCTTTATTAGATTTTATTCTTTACCAAACTTCCCAAGGTTAATTTTGACACCAGAGCTGTTGCATACATTGCCATATGTCACCCCTGTGTAGCATTTTACATTGGTTAGAATGAGCGTTCCCTGTGGGAACATATGTATGAACATGAGTATGCTATTAGAACTGCAAATCGTAAAAATGCTCTAGACAAGCACAGCTCTTAATGTCTGAACATCAAAAGGTTTCACTTTACTGTCTTAGAGGAAATCAAAACAAGCCCCTTCTTGCGCACATAGAACTCTGGTTGCTAGTGCAACTTGAAGTGAATATACCTCCTGGATTGAATGATACAGTAAGCTGTTAAGGTTTGGAAGATTTTTGATTATCCTCATTTTAAAAATGAATATTTATGTTAAAAATAATTACTATTGAGGAAAATTATGTCTTGACTATCTAAGATTAACTTGATTTTAACTGTTATAATGTGCCATTACTTCATGACTTGTCTATTCACCGCATACTATCTATTATTATTCTTTGGTAATTGATTTAACTTATTTTTTGGAGGGTTAATTGAGTATTTATGGGTTTGGGAGTGCTGATTTAGTTTTTTTTTATACTGGATCTTTTAAACATTGGTACAGATTCAAGAAAGGCTACATGGTCTGCTAAAACAGGGGGCATGCTGGGGCTGTCACAGGCATCAGCATCCAGGATTTTGTGTCAATTTCTGAACACTATGATACAACATGCAAGTGACTACATATATTTTCCCTGTACAGCTGAGGATGGAGCCACAATGTCTGAAGCACACTAACCTGAAGTCTTGGGTGCCATATACTGCACGCATGTTGAAATCAAAGTACCACCCAGGGAACAGGGAAGGGTGTACATAAACAAAACGGGCATCTACTCCATTAAATGACAGGTCATGTGTAATGCTAAGGGAATTATCCTGAATGTGTGTGCTGGCAACCCAGGCATTTACCACAGCTCTCAACTGTATCAGATGTTTTCTAGGGGGGGATATCCCACAGGGTCATTTACTGGGGGGTGCAGGTTATGTACTCGAACTGTGACAGATGACACCTATCAGAAATACACACACACACCAACTGAAGAAGGGTCTATATCAGAACATCGAAGTATTAAAACTTCGAATGTTCTGATATCAAACACTATTCAGCGAACGCTAAGAACAGCGAAGCTGCAGAATAGCAAATTCTTTTCTCAGGAAAGAATTCGTTTGGCCATTTCTGTGGCTTCGCTATTCTTAGCACTGTGGTGGAAAGTTACGGGTTGGGTTCAGGTAAGTGTGCGATTGTTTGTACATTAGGTTTAGGGGCAGGTTAAGTGAGTTAGGGTTAGGGCACAGGTTAGGCATGTGTGCAATAGTGACAGACCTTAGAGTTGGGGCGGTTTAAGTGAGTTAGGATTGGGGCGTGGGTTAGGTGAGTGTGTGATAGTGATGGACCTTAAGGTTAGGGTTTGGGTTAAGGTAAATGGGTAGATAGTAGTGTATATTTAGTTTAGTGTAGCATTAGATTTAGGAGTTTAAGTGTATGTGTGTGGTTGCTGTTTGTTTGATGTGCTTGTGTTGTGTGTATGTGTTTCAGAGCAGAGAATTTTTTCCATGGGAAAAAATTCGCTGTTTTGAATGTTCGATATTTTCATGTTTAGATGTTTTGGGGGTGATGAAATAGCGTTCGTGATTTTCATCTTTTGATAATGTGATATAAACGCCTGAAGAATGCTATAATGAGGCACCTGCTCAAACAAGAAATATCATGGAGAGTGTGTTTGGGCTATTGAAGTCAGGAGATACTTGATAGGTTCAGAGTGGACAGAGATATTGTAGGGGTCTTAGTGAGTATGTATGGACTCCACTAAGGGACTGAGGGTTTGCATGGCATTCATATCCCTGTGAATACTAAGGTATGTATAGTCCTCACTATTATTGCCATGGGGACATTCCACAGACATACTGAAGACATGTTGGGTATTTCACAGGCATTTACCTCGAGGATACTTTAGCACTTCCTGGATGTACTCTTGGCAAGTGGGGATCAGTACATCTATTTCTGGGTGTCATTGCTGGACCAAGCCTAGAGTATGCATGCCTTTTATGGGGTGGTATATTTCCCTGAGGTTTTCTGAGCAATAGATTGCACCCATATTTTAATTATGGTCCAAGAGTGAGTGATACAGTAAAAAGAAGGGCTACCATTCAATCAATTGCAAGGTAGTCTGTGATGCATGGGGGTGTATCACCAATGTCTTTGCCCAGCATCCTGGCAGTGCACATGATTCCCATATCTGGCAGAGTAACTCACTTGACCACCTCTTCCTGCATAGTGCCTTATCAGTACACTCTGTCTATTTTCCAGATAGTCTCAGTGACTACCTCCCTACCTTTGTACTCCAACACAGAATAAATCCATTTCACCTCACCACTTTCCACCAAATCAGGAATGAAATACATTTTAATTCCCAAGACTTCATATCCACACCCAAACTCTGCAATTGGAAATCACTTAAATACCTCCCCTTAGACTCGGCAGTAGACTCCACCTTCCTAGACATCCTAAACAAACTGTCTTCATCTAGAACAATAAGGATAAAGTCTAAGTTCACCCCATGGGTAACCAAAGAAACAAGATCACTACTAAAAACTAGAGACAAGGCCTGGGAAAATGGGTCAATAATAAAACTTCATCAATTCAACAGAAACATCTGGAACTAAGAAATAAATCTAAAAGACAACTCAGACAGGCCAAAAAAAAAACACTCAGCTACATCCAGTCAAGACATCAGAAGAATGCACAAAAGTTCTGGTCATCTATAAAAAAAATACTACAACCAGGAAAAATAAGCACACCATCCCTATCAACCACATAGTCACACAATTTAATAAATACTTCAAATTGACAGTAGTCCTCACAAATACCAGCTGCTCTTCACCCCTCCAACTTTCCCACCACCAAGACCCAATGACAATAACTTTTCCTTTCAACCTGTTCCAATGCACATTATTAAAAAGTATCTCAAATAGCTCAAGCCCATAACCCTGGCAGATGATAATGTACTGTCTGAATATCTCAAAATGGCTGCTGAAGCCGTCTCATATCTATACTGATAAATCAGTCCATCTCAGAACACGAAGTCCCAGCAATCTGGAAAATATCACATATCATACCATTGCACAAAGGTGGAAACTCAGCAGAACTGTCCAACTACTATCCCATTGCCATCTTATCTCCATTATCTAAAGTGCTTAAAGTGCATTCATTCGCAATTTCCACACTATCTCTTATCTAAAAATCTTCAGTGTAACACTCAGCATGGATTCTGTCCTAATCACAATACTACCACTGCCCTCATGAGCTTCACTAACACCATTAACCACCACCAGAATGAAGGCAATCTAGTTTTTGCTGTCTTTCTTGATCTTTCTAAAGCTGTCAACACAATCTCACATAACAATCTCTTAAAAGTACTTTTTGAACTAAAACTGGGCCATTCCACACTTGCATATCTCTTATAAATACTTTCTGAGCTAAAACTGGGCCATTCCACACTTGCATGGTTCCAGGACTATCTATCTGGACGCCAACAGGCCATAACATGGCAACACAATCTCTTTCCACTACTGGCTGTCACTTTGGGTATTCCACAAGGATCTATCCTAGGTCGTCTTATTTTTATCATATTTACAAACCATCTTCACACTGCTACTCTGCATGCCACATTGGTGCAGTAAGCAGGTGACTCAGCCTTGATATGCTCTGCTCCAGCTCTCCATCAGCTTCAAAAATTAACTCAACAGTTCTTCACTGCAGTGGAAACATGGCTCTTCAATGCACACCTTATACTCAACTCAGATAAAACAAAGCTCATGCCCCCTCCACCTTTTAAAATCACCGCAACAAACAATACCGTTTTTACCCCAAACTCCCACACTACACTTCTTGGAGTGGTTATTGATCAAAACAAGGAAATGACATACACATAACCCAGACAATTAAAAAAGTACACAAAAAGCTTAGTACCCTATACAGGAGTAGACAATACCTAACACACAACACAAAGGCCATCCTAGCAAGAACCCGCCTTATCTCTACCCTCTTCTATTCATCCACTGTTCTCACTAATTTAAAGAAATCTGACTTGGTAAACTAGATGTGTGTTATAATAAAATGCAAAGTTTGCCATGTTTTCTACTTATAAATCACATCACTGCCTAGCCCTTAAGCAACTCTCATGGCCAGAATTATACAATCAACTAGTCTACAGCCAACTTACCATGGCCCATCAAATAATCACCCTAATAAAACTCCATCTCTTCAAAATCTACTAAATTACTACACAAATAATCAAGTATAATTTTCCAACAACAAGGCATTAACAAATGTAACCACAAATAAAAATACTGCTGGTGTTTCCCTTTAGTCTATGCATTGCCAAAACCTGGAATTCCTTGCTACAAGCCATTAGATCCACTACCAGTACTACACAATTTAAAGAGCTACTTAAATCCCACTTTTCTAATACAAGGATATGCTAATACATTGACCCAGGATAGTAGTTAGCAAAAATCAGCAAACAAGGAATAATATAACTACATTGAATGTATTTTCTTATTGTATATTATTTTTTCTTAATGTGTATTGCATTTTACAGTGTATTATATTTTTAGTGGAATTTTTCTCCCCAGGCCTCCACTAAAAATGGACTAGCTGTATAGTCGGACCTTCCCAGTAAACAAATGTAAAATAAATAAAAATAAAATAAATATTAGGATGCCTGGGGTAAACTTGTTAATTAGTGGAGGGAAAAAAAAACAAACAAACAAAAAAAAAAATATATATATATATATATACATATTATATATATATATATATATATATATATATATATATATATATATATATATATATATATATATATATATTTATATTTAATAGCTGCTCATGCTAACATGTATTGCTGCATTGCTGAATACTAAACCCCTTGTTCCTTGTTTGGAAGTGAAGCTGCAGAACAGAACTTCCACACAGCCTTGTTTCAGATGCATATTGGGATTAAGGGGGTCTTTGGCCTCCGGAAGAGTAATTTTAGGTGCTTTGATGAGTCTGGTGTGCCCATCAGTATAACACAGATACTGCACATAGGATTGTTACTGCATGTTACATTCTGTACAATACGATCATGTGCCAGTCTGGTGGTGAAGTGACCCATGCTCTCACTGCAGCTTCCAGTTCCAGTCCTGCTATGACTAATGATGATCAGATGGCAGCCCTGGTAAGGAAAACCCATGTGGGAGGCTCCTACATGGTATATGCTGCAGAGGTAAAGAGGCAGCATCTAGTCCAGAACTATGGACCAAGACATTCAGGTTAGTCTTTCCTTTCTTGCAAAAAACACAGAATACAACTGATGCATGCAATGTTATCAGTGGTTTATGCTGTGTGCTGCATGGTCTACTGTCACTGTTCACCTGACATTCCTTCTCATTTTTAAATAACTATTTTTTTTTCAGAACAGGTACGCATATTATTTTTAAAATTCATGCCTGAGTTCTCCTTAACTCCTGTTCAGTGATGTCATAAGGTATCATATAAGGAATAATCACGTTTAACTATTTTACACAATAAATCCAAAAATTGTAGATAAATGTAATTGGAAAACTTAAACTTCCTCATCTTTGAAGACAAATTTTACCATCAGGACAAAGAGTAGCAATGGGGGCTGCTTGCACCTCCATTTAAACCAATTTAGTTCTGCTATACTGGAAACTTCATGTAGTGTTTTCCTCCAAGTTTTTCAACTACTGAGACATTTATCTCTTTTTTGGATTATATTTTTGTTTTGTGGAAAAAGTCTGTCTTGTTATTTGAAAGACCTTATTACATTTTGAAATGGAAGTACTGATGTTTTACATTTCACCCAGTAAGAGCTCTTACAAGAGTATCAACATTTTGGATATCATTATACAAAAATGTGGTGAATTTTTTTTTTTGATATTTACAAGAAATACTTTTTCCAATAGCTACTAGAGTTGTCATTCTTACAAATTAAAGGTGAGTGGTGTTAAAGGACAAACTGTCCATGCTTCTATCCTGGTTTTTGAAGACTCTGAATTTAAAAAAAATGTAATTCTGTTATTTACAGAAAGGGGATAGACCAAAGATTGTGGATAAAATAAAACATGAGGTTAATATTGGTACATTGGACAAATTTACCACAATCCTTAAGGGAGGGTTGGTCAAACCCCGTGGGGTCAAGGGGGATGTATGTTGTCAGAATTTTATTTTGACTTATTCCACTGGAGTAGCAGAGATGAAAAACAGCACTGAAACCCATTGGTCAGTACTCACCAAATTTTGTAAGTTAGAATATGGTAAACCTAGTTGTAACACTGAGGGGGACAGAATAAATTGTAATTTTTGTAATCAATGTAATTTAATAAACTGTTACAGATAAGATTTTTGATTGGATTTTATTCATTACCAAACTTTCCAAGATCAATTGTGACACCAGAGCTGTTGTATACATTGCCATATGTCACCCCTGTGTAGCATTGTACATTGGGAAGACTAAGCGTTCTCTGTGGGGACATATGTATGAACATAAGTAAGCTATTAGAACTGCAAATTGTAAAAATGCTGTAGAGAAGCACAGCTCTGAATGTCTGAACTTCAAAAAGTTTCACTTTACTGGGCAGGATTCACGAAGCCTCCGTGTAAGAGTTATAACTCATACATGGAGGCTGCAGTTAAACGGAGTGATGTCAGCATGCTCTGCATATTCATGAGAGCATGCTGAATCACACCTAAGGCTAACAAGGTCCATGTAAGACAGTAGGGGGCATGTCCGTAGGCCGAGCCCTGTAAGCGGACATGCCCCCAGAAGAGTAAAAGTGCCCAAAGTAAACACCCACGACAGAGTCCATGGAAATGTGAATAAACACAACACAACACATGTACCCACAGACTACGAACATAAAATTTACAAATGAACATCACAATTTTTTTTAAATTGTAAAGATGTTTAACCGTGAGTGCTTCGTTATGCTGGCGTGCCGTAAGCGCAGCTACAGTTAGCAGTCAGTGGGAAAGCATATAAGAACTAAATATGCAAAGTAAGCCAAGAAGCAATAGCGTAGCGGTAGAGATGTTGGCTGAAGAGCAGGCATTCATGGTTCGAGCCCCCACAACACCAATTTTTATTTTTAGCAAAATAAGCATGAAACAAGTCCCTGACAAATATGTACACATAAAATCGCATTTTATGTAAAATGTAATGAAATAGCCCATCTATATTGAAGAAATGTGAGGTAACAAAACAAAAAAAATGCCAGATGTGCCCATAGCTGAGCTACAGTTTAACAGGGTGAGTGCATCTGCCCATAGGTGAGCAGTGGTTTAACTGGTGCAAAATGAGTGCCCGTAGCTGAGCAGTGGTTTAACATGCTAAAGCTATGTGCCCCTAACTGAGCTGAGCGTAATATGCGTGCTGATAGCCAAATGAGGCTTAAACCAGCGTACCCCGTTTGCGCGGAGCTGCGCACAGCGCAAACAAGCTAACCGATGGGCAACGTTGAGCAAGCCATATCAAAACTGCCTTTACACAGACACACCCCACAGCATGTCTAGACAGTCATAAAAAAAAAGTAGTGGCCAGGTTCGAACCCAGGATACTATACACCATAGTGAAGGTACCAAACCACTAAGTCATGACAGCAGTACATATAAATGCAATAATAGCTAATATATAGGAATGAATACAAACTGGAGCATGACAATGCAGGTTTACTGAAGTTGATACAATTCCAAAATGGCCAATCACAGATATGTGCAGGAAAAACGGACTATATAAGCCCCATAGGCGGGAATACACAGCATAAACTATTGTAGAACTGAACTGCAGGCAGAATGACAGGAGTAGGAGAGGGTAGTTGCTTTCGAGCACAGAGGTGGGGCATTGAGGAGTCCAGGTACATGGTCTGGCTCCTAGTCCACAATCATGAGGCCCAACTCATGTAGGGCCAGGTCCTCTGGGGAGCATACAGGGCTGAGGTGCGGGACCGGTTGGCTCATGATCTCACCAGTGCCACAGGGATTCCAAGGACTGGTGAGCAGGTCCGTCACCACCATGCGGACCTGAAGAGACGCAAGCAGGACCAACTGAACCTTTGGATCCAGGAGGCCCGGCAAATGCCCAATGCCCCACTACTGAGTAAGTTACATTTAATTATGTATGTAAGAAATTAAACTAGCTGATATTATGGAGATGTGTATTCCAATATTACTTCATTTATATTACAGCTGCAGGTGTCCATTCTGTGGACCGCAGAGCCTATGGCGATAGGCTGGTGCGGTTGCGCCACCAGGCAGGTCAGTAATCCACTACCAGTAACTGTAAAGAAATATAAAAGTATGACAGTCAGCAAAAGAGTGCAGTGTAGTCACTAAGGAATAAAATGTGCAAGTAACAGTGTGAAAGTGTCTGCAAGTATTGCTTGATTACAAAAGTGTGTTGCAGCCTGTAAGCCAAACAAAAAAATGAAAATGTCTGACATAAATTCTGAAATAAAAATGCCCCACCTGTAAGAAAATAGTACATAACCTGCAGCAGGCTGAAAAGTATAGCTGCAGAAGATGATGAAATCTATCACACTACTTCTTACTGCTCAATAACTCACCCTTACCTGGTTACTTTTCACACCCTCACTTTCTCTCACCCACATACTCCTTCACTCACTCACTTCCACTCCATTTCCCCCTGCCTTATCCCAATAAACCTACTACACCTCTTCCATCCCAAAATACTCTCCTCCTCTACAAAAATCCTCTCTCTTACATTTCTACCAACCCCAAACAACTTCTTACTCTCCAAACCTAAAAGACTTAAAGTTTTCCCATATAATTTCCTAGCCTTATCTGGAGACATCCACCCTAATCCTGGCCCCTGCCTCAGTACAAACAACTCCTTCCCTCCTTCTCCTTCCTCCCACACTTCAAATACACCTCTCCCTTCCACTCCTTCTACTCCTAAGACCTCTCCTACCACCCTTAAGGTCTTCACTATTAATGCCCAAAGCCTAAACAACAAACTTCACCATGTTCATGCCTGGATTAACCACAACCAACCTGACATCTTAGCCATCTCTGAGACCTGGCTAAAACCCCATATCTCTGACTCAGAAATCCTTCCTCCTGGCTTCAACATCCTCAAGAGTGACCGACTAAACAAAAAAGGTGGAGGCTCTGCCATTATCTACTCTAACCTTCTCTCCATAATCCCCCTGCAAATCTCAACCCCTCTATTCAAAAATACTGAAATCACTGCTTGTCTGCTCCAACTCAATAAACATAAAAATATCTGTACCATTTCTTTATACATCTCCCCTGGCGACAACATCTCTACCCTAGAGAATATTCTCCACTGGGCCTCATCTGAAATAAAATATGAAACATTTATTCTAGGAGACGTCAACATTGATTGGAACAAAATCAACACACCTTCCCCCACCCTAGCTATCAACCTTTTCAACTTCTCTCAATTAATCCATTCTACAACCAGGCCCAACAAAAACACCCCCCTGGCTCCATCATAGATTGGATTTTAGTCTCCCATCCTAACAAAATCTCTCTATCAGGAACTATCCCTGACTCCTTTAGTGACCATCTACCTGCCTTCATTCATCGCTCAGCTAACCCCTCTCAATTCCTACATAATTATATCCAAACTCGTAACCTTAGCAACTTCAACCTCACAATCTTCTCCAACGTATTCAAAGAAATCAACTGGCAAATCCTTCAAACTCTGTCCCTCGACAATGCCGTAGAACATTTTAACTCCATCTTCCTAAATACTCTCAACTATCTAGCCCCCCCTTAGAAATAAATGAATCAAAGCCAATTCTGCTCATTGGCTGACCAAAGAGACTAAACAAACCATGCAACTCAGAGACAAATCTTGGAAGCTTTATCAGAAAAGCAAACAGCCTTCTGCCTTGCTCCAATATACCCAACTCCACAACCAAGTAAAAAGACTAATCATCAGAGACAAAAAAAACTACTACAACAAACTTCAGTCTACTAATCTTAACAACCCCAAACATTTCTGGAAATCTGTTAACTCTCTTCTCCATCCTGGGTCACAAAATAACCCCTGCCCTGACCCTTGTTTAACTGACAATGAACTAAGCTCACTCTTCAACACTTTCTTTACTGACTCTATAGCCAAACTAACCAAAACTTTCCCTGATAACAACCCTTCCAACTTCCTAAACTCTCTGAAGGACTGTCACCCTATGTTTCAACTCAAACCAGTTTCCACAACTTTTATAAAAAAGCTCTTAACCAAACTAAAACCTTGTTCCAACGCCCCCGACAACATTCCCCCCTCCTAGCTCAAACACGCAGCCGAAGGAATAGCTCTTCCAATTAGCATCCTGATTAACAGATCCTTAAAAGAGTCATACATTCCCAAACTCTGGCATTCTGCCTACATTCTACCACTTCATAAAGGAGGTAAAAACAACTCTACTTCTAACTTCTGCCCTATAGCCCTACTCTCTCCTATATCCAAAATTATTGAGAAATGTGTCCACCGCCAACTCTTACCCTACTTAACAGAGAATCAGCTACTTACACCCACCCAACACGGTTTCCGTCCAGGCCACAGCACTATAACTGCCCTACTTTCCTTCTTAGAAACAGTTAATCAAGCCAGAGATTCCGGACTTCTAGTATCCACTGTTCTGCTGGACCTCTCTAAAGCCTTTGATACCATCTCCCATTCACATCTACTCTGCCACCTCTCCAACCTTAATCTTTCCACTAATACTCTTGCCTGGTTCTCCAGCTACCTCTCTGACAGATCCCAGGCTGTCAGATGGAAGAATTCTACCTCCTCCTTCTTACCTACTCCTACTGGCATTCCTCAGGGATCCATTCTCGGTCCCTTACTTTTCAACATCTTCATAAACAACCTTCACAGTGCTCTCCCTGACACTACAGTCATCCAGTATGCTGATGACTCTACCTTAGTCTGTGCTGCGACCAGCTTTACTGAACTTCTCTCTAAAACTCAAACAGCTTTTTCCACTACAGAAACTGGATGCACCAAAACCACCTCTCCCTCAACTCCAATAAATCCAAAATACTAATTTTCCTCCCTTCCAAGACTTCTTCCTTGGACAAAAACTCTTTCAACATCCTCAGCCAAGCTAACACTCTTATTGAAGTGGTCCCCTACGCTAAACTCCTTGGCATAACCATACACGAACATCTTAAATTTGACCTCCACATTCAACAAAATATAAAAAAAAACACCAAAAACTAGGCATGCTCTACAGGAATAATCTATTTCTTTCCAAATCCTCCAGGCAAACCTTAGCTACCTGCTTCCTCCTACCCTCTCTACTTTATGGACCCCCTCTCCTAACTAATCTGTCTGCCTCCCTCACCTCTAAACTTGAAGCTTGCTATAATAAAATCTCTAAATTCGCCACCAAATCCAAAAACTCAACCCACCACTGCCTCTCCCTTCAATCTCTAAACTGGCTAGAACTCCCAAACCACCTTGACTATCTCCAACTAACAACCACTCATAGATTAATATTCTACCCAGAAAAATGCCCTGCTCTATCCAACATCCTCCCCCCTTACATTCCCAACTGATCTCTAAGATCTGAACACCAAAATCTAATCTCCATCCCCAGACCAAAACATCCCGCTTGTCAACATCTTCTATCCTTCTCTCTAGGTAGGAAATTGAACTCTCTCCCTCCTTCTCTTAGAACCATACCAAATGCAGACTACTTCAAAACCCAACTTTTCTTACATCTATCTTCAAAATGGAAATGCTCTTGCTTTCACCCTACTTAATCCCAATGTTCCCCTAGACTAAGCCCCTGTACTCCTGCACCTTTATACACTCAAACTCCAGCTATGTTTTTAGCAGGCTCTAACTTCACTGTATGGATGACAATATTGAATAGTTAGCAAAAAAAAAAAAAAAATTGACTAATTTTTAACTTTTGCTGTGTCCTATAAATTCTTGCAGTGTATTGTAAATTTGCATTTCAATGTTCTTATTGTGTCTACATTCTATTGTAAATATGCATTTTAAAATGTTCTTACTGTGTGTACTTTCTATTGTAAATTTGAATTTGCAATGTCTTACTTTGTTTTCTTGCTGTTTGTATTATGTTTTGTGTTCTTCTTAAACATTGTATTGGTTGTACTGCCTTTGGAGCTTTTCTCCCCGGGCCTCCACTGAAAATGAGTTCTTCTTGGCCCAGTGGACTTCCCCGGTAATCAAACTGAAATAAAATAAATAAAAATAAATCACATGTGTGAAATATATCCCTGTTGAAATACTGAAACATGACAGAAGTGAGACTGCTGGAAAGGATTGTAATAACTACAGGTAAAACATGTCAATAAAGCCTAGAAGTAAGTACCATGCTGAATAGTAAAATGAAAACAAGTGAGAGAGTGTGAGAAAGTGTCATGAATCCAGCAATACAGTAGTAATAACCCCTGAATAAAGTATACCGCAGTCAAGACAGAATGAAATGCATGTGAGAATCAAAACCAAACAGCAAAATCTGTTCAAAGTGTTGCTGCATCTGGAATGTGTATCCCAAAATCTGGATATGTTGCTCTCAGTCTGCAATATGCAGATAGTATGATTGTCTGATATACCAAACATCCACACTTGTCTACAGCTATATAAAGCAAATGTAGCAGGATGATGTAGCTGAACAAAGTTAGATATGAATGTGTATGAAGAACAATAAAATGTATATTGATGTTGCAGTAACAGTCCTATCACCAAGTTGAAATAGTTATCAAATAGGAAACTGTAGTTAGAACAGTAGTGTGTATATATCTGTAGCTATTAGAAATGTACAACATATGTATTGGTATTTGAAGGTGTTAATATTATTTTCTTCACCCCACCCTATAACCACATATAACCCATTCCACGTGAAAATTGTATGTGCAATCACAATTAACACCCCTGGATGTTTGTCCTGTTGGGTCATATATATTTGCATGTCCGTTGATGCATCTGCCCTGTTCATACATCCAAACCTGATGGCCTGTTGCCATCAATTAACCCTGCATGTTGTTGGACTGTGTATTGCTGTTCAAATTATGCATGTGTTATGCACGCTGTTCAATGGTGTGAATATCTGGGTGTTTGGTTAATGGGAATACTAATGCATGCTGTTACAAATAATTGTGAATGGTATTATATGTCACTAACCCAAACTGTCATGACATAATGCAAAACATAGGACAACAGGGAAGGCGGGTTCCAGCGGACCCACCTCTCCCACCTCAGCTGGCGAGCGCACCTGGCACTAGTGCCGAGTCTGGACACTCCTCCGGTGGCCCTGTGCCACCTGCAGGTGGAAGCGCTGCAGGGGATGGGGCTCACCCCCCCCTCTGCAAGTGTGGCCGGAGGAGAACCACCACTCACCCTCCGTAGCATCCGGACTGTGGTGCGTAGGGAGATTCGGGACTCTGTTCTCGAGCCCCTATGCCATCTTGAGGCATGGGTGACTTACGGGCATGCCTGTTGCCTGGCCTCACAGCCCCCAGCACAGCCCCATCCTGGGCAGTGAAGGAACAGTGGCAACTGCCTATGGGTGGGGATATCAGTTCCACTGTTGCCATCTGTGGGCTCATGGGCTCTGGATATCCAAACCTCTGTCCCTGTCAATTGTGTAACTCCCCCACACGTGTCATACACCGCCCCTGTATGCGTCTTGTTTGTCTTGTCTGTTTACCTACCCAACCTACCTCCCCAGCTGTACCAACTTCCTTCACCTGACATATCATTCTCACCTGAAAAAAAAAAAAAAAAAAAAAAGGGCACTCTGTACCCACAAAAAAATTATGCCCCATACATAGCTGCCCATTCCGCACACATGTCTGCTGGACATGGAATCTATCAATTACAATTGGCTGTACAACAAGTATTATTGTTGCCCTGACACCTCTCTCAGGGGTGGAAGGTTTCAAATGTCACACCAAATTACATACATATGCACAGCTGTTGCTGATGAAGAAATAGTCAGCTATGGGCCTTACCTACATCCCTCCTGCAAATCCCAAGCTTGTTTCCCTACTGTCTTACCCTCTTTGTGACCCCTTTTTCACAACTTTCCTGTCTCCCCATTTTCATTTCTTTCAAAGAAAATAGCGCGGGTGTGTGTCAGAGTAAGCACTGTTAAGAGGTTGTAAGCATGTGTGCATGTGTGTGCGTGGAGTTAACCGCCAGTGCGCATGCGTGAGCTCCGCGCAAACCAACACTAACCCGGTTACAACTGCTTAAAAGTGCTTTAGTCACTTTGATTGACAGGTCCTGTGCTCAATTCAAAAGCAAAATAAAATCCCACTGTCAGTCCTGAACCCAGGACCTTGGAAACACTAGTCTGTATGACCTACCACTAAGCCATGACTCTTATACAAGATCATTGTGCTAAAATAAATATAACATGTAATAGTAGGGATGAATGTAAAGGGAATATAGGATGTGTAGTACCCAAAGCATGTCATGTAGAATTACTGTCAAAAATACTGGATTCCCATAATAGTAGTGTGTGAACAGAAACAGCCATGCTAGTTGTTAGCTTGTAGGTAATAATGTCAGTTAATGTACATATATAAATGTATGTATATGTATATATATATATATATATATATATATATATATATATATATATATATATATATATATATATAAATATATATCTATATATAGTTGTAGGTGTCATTATGCATACACACTTACTACAGGGAACAGGAGAGAGGAATGGAGAAATGTGAATCTACAACACAGCCTGAATCATGAGAGAGATACTAACCTTTACACTCACAGAACAGTGTCCACAGCATACCAGCATGGTCCCCGCCCTTACAATCTGAAAGGGCAATGCCTATCTCACATACCCTTTTATAGCACTGACCTGAAATCACAGTGAGAACTGCAATCAGTACACAACTGGCTGTATGCAATTAGCAAATGCTGGCTTACAATTGGTGCAGAGGCCATCACATGGACCTATGCAGATACCTACAAAAGCATCCAGTACTAACACTCCACACATGCAATACATTCATTGCACTGTCTGGAAGCAGACAGAGGGAGAGAGAAAACTGAGAGAGAGAGAGAGTACAAAGAAAAAAAAACCTACACACTGTGACTCTGTGACTCTAAGCTGTCAGCAGTGACAGTAGCAGCAGCAATCAGAAGCAGTGGTAACGCAACCAGCTGCGACAAACACAGGTAATGCAAAGTAGCAGTTTAATAGTGTGCATACTGTGAACCCTCCAAATGTGTCATAGGTCTGTATCTATAGGTATGTCCATGTGATATGTTGTGTGTACGTAGTTCCACCAAAAGGGGATGACCATACATTACATGTCAATCAGTGTTAGGCCATGATCCTGGCAGCAGTTGTCTGTCCGTTGCCCTCAGCAATGGCTGTAGTGACTGCTTTGAAAGGTCAGCCAGGTTCAAAAGGCAGGATCAGCCCATCACAATGGCAAACTGGCTGGGAACAAATGTCTGCAGGTACCCGATATCACTTCATATGCATCCCATACTGCATAATTCCATAGCTTAGCAGACCAGGCCGGTTATGCATATGATGTGGTAGTTCCCAGGGTCAGTTGAGGTGCCTCCTTAGTGGGGTGGGACCACTGTCACTGTATGCCACTGTCCAGGTACATATCCTGTAGTACGGCCAAGATAAATTATCAGTGTTATATGTGGTTGTATGTCCTCTTGGAGTGCAGGTAGCACACATCCTGGGATACCATGAGGTCACAGTGATGCTGTGTGTTCTGCGCTGCCGAGGGCGGCCCTCACCTAGACACGTGAGATGATAGGGAGGTTACATACAGCTGTGATAACTATTTCAACTGGTAGGGGAGAAGGAGGGGAGATACGTGCACCGAACCTGTCTGCAAGACTGTTGCCAATATCCGTGTGTTTGGTGAATGTTAAGTAGGTGTGTATTAACACAGAGCATATCTGAGGCATTTGGTCCATATGTGTAACATAACTGAAGAAGGCCTTGTGGTCATCCATAGTGTTTGTGGCCATTTCCCTCCCAGAGTAGGCCGTGGCCATTGTTATGACGGACTGTAGCGTAGTACCAGTGCTGACCACAGAAGCCTTCCCTTAATGTGAATGTGCTCTGTCCTGCAGTAGCATCCTGCTATTGTTATACAATCTGCCTCTGTCTGGGGTCCACCGGACAGGATGCCTAACCTTTGTGCATAGGGTCTGGGTTAGAAATGTGTGTGCAAGTTCCATGCAATCTGTGGCATGTCCATTGTAAGCATTTGCAAAGGGGTCAGCAGTGTGGGTTGTGGCTTCCACTGGCCCAGTGTGCTGCATGGATACCATCTCAGTCCCAACAAGTGAATAACTCTCTAATCACATACATATCAAAGAAGTCTACTGTGCTGGTGGTGGTGGTGGGATATGTATATCCAGGCCGAGTAACTTGTGTCCACATCACACTAGTCGATGGCGTCCCACATACAGTACCTTGGGATGAACCCCCAGTGTGAGGTTGTGCATTGCACCTGTCAGTGTGTGCTGACCGATGGGGCATGCTACTATGTTGTGTGGAATGTGGCAGGTATTGTTACACAGGTGTTGGCTGAGCACTGATATCTGGCCATGTACCTGTGTATCCACCATGACACACACACATGCAACATATGGGAGTAGTAGTATATCATTACACATGAGTATCATGTATAGTATGTGTGCCATATATTGCTGACATAGTCTGCTGATATCCTGTTTGTGTTCTCTTCTAGGGAGATGGCGCATCAGCGTAATCCCACCTACTCTGCAGCTGAAGATGAGGAGATCCACCAGAGCCTGGTGCGAGAGTATGACATCCTGTTTTCCCGCACCAGTCAGAATCAGCAGGAGAGGTCTGCACTGTGGCAAGACTTTGTCCGTAGGGTAAATGATATTGGCACGCATAACAGGACATATGAGCAGGTACAACATCACTGCAGTGATTTAATCCGAAGTGTCCGTCAGCGTGCATCAGATATCCACGGGCAACAGGTTGCCACAGGAGGTGGGGTGGCCACACCCCCCCCTCACCAGACTGGAGGGCCTACTCCTAAGTGTTGTGGCTCCAGCCCTGGAACAGCAACAGCAGTACACCTGCATCATGATGGAGGCTGGATCCACACAGCAGCACGACATGGAGCGTGCAGGTAATATGCCACATGTACACTTGACTGTTCTGTACACTGTTAGTTTATGCATGTGTAAGGTGTGTCCGTGGTATGTATCTGTCATCATAGTATGTAATTGTGCATGTGTGATACTGGCAATATCAGCAGCTGACGTGTGAAAGGCAACTGGTGTACTACTGCACTGTATCATATGCAATATCAATGGCACAGTTGTGCCCACTGACATTAATCTCATCATTTCTGCAGGTCCCTCCCGGGTTACAGCAAGACAGGCCATCCATGCTGGTGAGTGTGTTTAACATAACCTACAATAGTCCTGATAATGCTAGTAACAGTAGTGTAACTCAGTAGTGCTCTGTGTGTATACTGCGGGGTGTGCATGTGTGCATGTGTGCATGTGTGCCTGTGCCCACGTGTGCATGTGTGCATGTGTGCATATGTGCATGTGTGCCTGTGTCCACATGTGCATGTGTGCATGTGTGCATGTGTACACATGACCACGTGTGCATGTGTGCATGTGTGCATGTGTCCATGTGACCACGTGTGCATGTGTGCATGTGTCCATGTGTGCATGTGTCCACGTGTGCATGTGTGCATGTGTTCACGTGTGCATGTCTGCATGTCTGCCTGTGTCCATGTGTGCATGTGTGCCTGTGTCCATGTGTGCATGTGTCCATGTGTGCATGTGTGCATGTGTGCAGAAGTGCATCACTGGTAACAATGTCTGGAGACTGTAAACTGTGTTTCCTGTCTTCCTCCCACAGATTCTGGTGCTGCTCTGGTGACCTGCAGCAGGGAACATGAATCTTGTGCCACGGGTACTGGTAATGATGATATTTGTGTAATGGTACAGGAAGGTGTGTCAGGGTCCGCCATTGGTCAGCCAATTGACAGTACACAGCTGTCAACCCCATCATTGCGCACAGTCATCCTGCCAGTACATCCTTTGTCACCATTGTCCCTAGGTGATTGACAGGATACAGTGGGCATAGACCAGGGTAATGTGGTACCTGTGGCACATGTGTCCCCACACAGCAGCCATGGGCAGGGTCCTCTGATGGTACCACACAGACAGTTGCCCATGGGTTCTCGTGGGAGCATCCATGGGCATACTGCCTCTGTCCGACGTGCACAAAGAGGTCTGTCAACTTCAGCTATGTTTCGGACTGTCATGCAGGCACAGTCGCGTATGGAAAGGTACACCAGACAGGGTCTGAGGGAGCTGAGAGCATGTCGCACAGCCATGACAGACAGTATGCGTGACATTGCGGATGCTATCCATAATTTCACCGATGTCATAGACAGATGTTGTGGGGACATATTACAGCAGTTCCACAACCAAATGTCCATGAGCCAGGGCAAAGGTGGGCATTTGCGGCGTCGACATGGCCGTATGCCGGCAACAGCAGCAGCTGGCAGTCGGCGCCTATGACAACAGGCTCACACACGCCCCCATAGTGCCAGCAGCAGCCCCAGCAATGCTGGGTCTGTGCTGTCATCGGGACGCCCCAGGAGACCACGTGCACGTGGCTCTGGACAGTCCCAACAGGGACCTGTGTCCAGTCAACACACTCCTTCTTCTGATGACAGTACCCAGTCTGGCTTAGTACTGGATATGGTCCGTAGCACCCCTGCCAGGCACAGGTACCGTGTCCGTGCCCACAGACACTGATCTGTATGACCTGCCAGGTGTAGTCTGTGGCTGTCCACAAACCCCTGTATTAGGCAGCCATGAGGTGGAACTGTGTGCGTGCATACACACATGCGAAATGTTAACACCTAGGGTGACCACATACATGCACACACTGCACCAACACTGCCCCACCCTGTACTGCTGCCCCTCACCAACACACATACACACACATGTCAATTGGTGGTATCAGTGGCTGACTCAGGCATACCTAATTCACACCCTGTGCATATGATGACACTGTGCCACCTCCTGCAATCTCCAACATCATTGCGGGAACAGGTAAACACGTTGCTGATGCACAGGGTGACTACATAGAAGTGTATTAGTAGTATCATGTTGGTAACAGTACAGTGTGCTGCTATGACTGTGTGTATATCCCAGCATGCCTGCTGCAGTAACTGTATGAATGTCCTGAATTGTTATCTGCACCCATAGTACATACCAAAGTGTAACAGCTGCACATAATTGCATGCCGGTGGTAAGGTTGTCAACAGATAGCCGCATACATGGGTAGCACGGGGGGAAGCTAACGCAAGTAGTGATATGCAATGGTGGACATGTACAGTAATGGTGTCAAGTTGCCCACAACGACTATGCAACGTGGATGTTTGCGCATGTAGATATGTGTGCAGTACCAATGTAATCCAAATCACAAATAACTATGACATAATATCAGTTCTACCATGGGCATCTACGCTGTGTATTCCTGGGTACATGTTGATAGTGCCTACATATTTGCATTGTTACTTACTGTTATTGTTACCCCTTCTTTGTTGTACAATGCACTACTTCCAGCCCTGCTCACTGTAGCTTTGTTTGCATGCATGTTCGCTTGGGGTTCCCTGGAACACTGCTTACACCTGCAATGCAGAGTTACAGTGCTTCTGTAGACTCCTAGTGACATCTGCATAGCGTATGATACGTATGTCAACTTTACACATGACAGAACGTCACTGTCTGTCCTGTACGCATGTACGTTGCCTGTGACACATTGCACATGTCTTACCTGGCATTTACCCACATGTGCAGTCATATATGCCAGTGCTATGAAACAGTAGCAGTACACCCACACATACACACCTTCAGTATGTTGTTCCCCATTGGCCATATGTGTTGGTACTCACCATGGCAATCACACTACTAGGGTAGCATGTGCAAAGGTAACCTGTAAATCACCTCTATGGTCCAGTTGTGGTTTATGTGAGTCATGTGGCAATGTCACAGCTGCCACATGTATGCAGTCAGCCATCACCCGTGGCCAGGAATGTACAACACATGTGCGGGATACCACCACACAGCCAATCTGGGGACTGAGCTCTCTGAACCCAGTAATGCCATACCCTGTCAGGTGGCATGTCATATATACTACATCCTGGACAAACTTCAACCCCAATCCCTGCTGCTACTATTGATAAAACACCTAAAGATGTTTCTGATAGTTTTGACCAAGTCTTTACTGAGACATTTCAAGCCCTAGCTAGCCATCTACCTCCTAGCTCCCCTGGTCCTGAAAGTAGCACCCCTAGAAACCTACTTGTGTTCAGCTGCCAACCAGTCACCACTTCACTTCTCCGTACCTTGATTACAAAAGTAAAACCCACTACACTTTCTGCTGATCAACTCCCTGCCGAGTACCTACAAAAATCAGCTGATGCTATTGCTTACCCCGTCTCAAAACTAATCAAATGAACCATGGTAGAATCTAAATTTCCCACCATCTGGAAAATATCCTATGTAATCCTACTTCACAAAGGAGGCAGCTCTACTGAATTCTCCAGTTATAGGCCAATAGCTATACTCTCTCCACTTGCAAAGATTATGGAAACTTTATTCATAGACAATTCATGCACCACCTAATCCAAAATCACCTTATGGCAGACACTCAGCATGGCTTCCATCCTCATCACAGCACTACTTCAGGCCTGCTAGCCTTTACTAACACCATAAACCATACTTGCAACACTAATTATATATTCTCAGCCCTCTTTTTGGATCTTTCCAAGGCATATGATATGGTTGATCACCAACTTGTAATCCACACCCTGCAAACATTCTGTCTAGATACTGGAGCCTTCCAATGGTTTCAATCCTACCTGCATGGTCGACAGCAGGCTGGCCTCTGGCAGAACAAACTCTCTAACCTTCTACCTAACACCCTCAGAGTACCACAAGGCTCTATACTAGGGCCCTTGCTGTTCTCCATCTTCATTAACGACCTTTATACTGTCATCCCAAAAGTCAGCTGTATCCAATATGCTGATGACTCTACTCTGATTTGCTCAGCCACATCTCCAGTAGAGTTATGGTCAGCTACCCAGACCACCTTTAATACAATAGAAAACTGGCTTTCTGAACATCGTCTGATCCTAAATCCCCAAAAAACTAAACTGCTGTTATTTCACCAACTCGTAGGTCTACCGCTTTCACCTTTACCATAACATCAACTGATGGCACAATAATCTCCCCTGACCCATCTACTAAACTATTAGGTGTCATCATAGACAATAATCTCAAATGTGACCTACATGTTAACCAAATTATCAAAGCCATCAATAAAAAACTAGGGTCACTTTACAGAATAAAAGCCTTCCTAACCCCTCCAGCTAAAAGTGCCATAGCTCGCTCACACCTTCTTTAAACCCTTCTGTATGCATCCCCTCTACTCTTGAATATGAACAAGACTGTCCTTAACAAACACTCAATTTGCTACAACCACATTGCCAGGTTTGCCACTGGGCTGCGTTTTAGGACACATCATTGCATCAATCTAAATCAGCTTGGTTGGCTTGAACTACCCAGCCTAATACAGTACAGCCAACTGATTATGGCCTATAAAATCCTCTATAATCCGGACAATACTCCTGCACTTCAAATATTATCACCCCCTATAACAATCCAAGACCGCTTCGATCCTCTAACAAACTACTAATTCAGACTAGCAAATTTAATAACACAGCCGGTGATTCTCTCTTTGCAAACTCTGTAAGTAGATCCTGGAACTCACTCCCAGCTGATATTACCTTACTTTCCACCTTAGGTCAATTTAACACTAGACTCAAACAACATTTGTCACTTAACTGGCTATGTCAATGTATCAAGCCTGGCTAACTCGAATGTGTAAAATCTGTTAACCAGTTTACTGTGTCATTTAATTTAATCCTGACTTGTGCTCAGGACTAACTTTAACCTGTGGAACATGTTTAACTTGCTTACTTATGTAATCTCTGTAAATAATGTGTAATATGTAATGCTGGTATTATGTAATGCTGTATCTGCTTACCCTTGTAGCTTTTCTCCCTGGGCCTCCGCTGGAAATGGACATGCATCCAGTCGGACTATCCCGGTCAACAAATGTAGGATAAATAAATAAATAAATAAAATATATTACAGTGACTACAATACAAGTCAGACATTGACACGCACTGACAGCATGCTGAACACGCTGGGGCATACGTGGGGAATCAGAATAGCATCCTGCCTGAGCATCACACACCTCCACAGCTGGCACACAGGCAAATGTTCCATCAGAAAAGAGCACATGCCACACATGGCACACACATCCCCTGTGCCACACACTCACAGCCTGTAGGGCTACACAACACACCTGCTACAGACGTGTCAGGTACCTGTCTTGGGTGCTGCACTGGGGTCCCGCTCAACAGGCTGTATCTGGTGAAGGTCACAGTGATATGCCTCAGGGGCACTATGGTCCACCACAGAACACATGCATACAGGTAAGTCAGAGACATGGACACATATGACTCACTCATTGACCATGCCAGTATGGCTGACCTGAGACATACCTCCCTGGACTACATGATAGGGAACATAGAATGGATCTCTCAGCATGTGGCACAGGCCAGTATGAGCCTGATCTTGGTTGCCAACATACCCTCACCAGGCATGCTACCACTATATGTGGGAAGGGTGTTGTATGTCTACATTATGCTCAGTCTCCAATGTCATTCATAGGCTATCCGTTGGCTGCCAACATGTGCTTACATGCTAGAGAAGCCACAATGATGTGCAAGGGTCATCTTGCACGTGACACCCATGGCCCGATGTATAATAGCAAAGCTCCTTGGTACACACATACTGCCTTATGCTGCAGGACACGGTTTACATAGCCACCTCCATGGGTATCACACAGGTTAGGACACTAACAGTACTGCTACACAAAAACAGCAGTGTACACCGGAAGATGCATGCACCGGACACTGTCCTCAACATGGTGAACTGCAATGTCTGTGCAGTACCAGATTTCTGATTCATGGCTCACAGGTGTTACCCATCACTGACAGGTTATGCCCCATACCATGCCTGTCATCCCCTACACATGTAACACACATGGACAGGGGGGTGGTATCCCAAGGTACCACAGATACACACACCTCTAGGTTGTTGGCACAGCACAAAGTATCAGGGCCTAATCATGTGCAGCTAACAGTGTGTCGGACTGCCATCTGGTTCATAGCCTGGCGCACACAACCCTCCCATACACAGGAAGACCACCTATCCTCCATAACAACACTGGCAATATGACAGTCTCAAGAACTGTGTTGATATGGCTGGACTGCATCCAGCCAAACATTGTGCGTGAGCATTACTGTAGCTACAACACACTAGTTGAAGGGTTCACAGCATGTGGTCACTGAATTGCAGTGGAATGACATGTTACCACTACCACAACAGGTGGGAACATGCAGCACCTGTACATCGACTACATGTACACTATATGGCCCAGACCAGATGTGTATCCCCTGCTGTAGGTATTTTACCATATACACCCACACTGTATAGACACATACCGCGTGCGGACCCTGCACAGTAAGACACAGTCATATTGGTATACATTGCAAATACCATTTATCCACTCGAGGCATGTGTCAGACATGGTAACTACTGCAGGTCACAGGTATTTATGTGTATGTGTCACACACATACATCATGTGTGCAATGCCATTGCTGGTTTAGGCAATGGCATGCATTGCTATGTACAAAGACCCACACAAGGTCATACTGTTTGACACAACCACACGTGGCAGTTGTGGGTTACCAAAACATACCTATCTGTACTCTGACAATGGTAATAGACACAGTAGCAGAGCGCACTATTGGCAATACTAGCCAACTAGCCCTGCTTGGCTGTGCTGACATCTCCTGTGTTTACTGGGGGAATATGCAGCATCTGGTGTATTGTAGTATTTACACACTACTACCCCACCACCACACACACACACACACACACACACACACACACACACACACACACTTGCCATTTGCAGGATTCATTCCCCTACCTAACTAAGGCACGACACGTGAGAGAGACACATTAGCAAAGTGCACTATTCGGATTACTAGACAGTGCCTCTTCTCTGGCTGTACTTATAGGGTGCTGACAACATCAGTATTTTGAAATGGTAATGTGCATCAGGTAGTGTGATCTCCTGATAGCCAAAACTAACATGTTTTTCATACGGAAATGCACAGACACAAACTCCCCACATCCAAACACACACACACTTGCAGGTTTCAAACCCCTACCTAAACATGTTATTGCACTTGAGAGCAACGCTGTAGCAGGTTGTGCTATTCTGAGTACTGGCAGATGTCTCTTCTCAAGCTGTATGTATAGGGTGCTGTCATCATCACTGTTTGGAAAGGGTAATGTGCATCATGTAGTGTGATCCCCTGAATTCAAAAAAGCACATGTTTTTAATACAGAATTGCACACACACAGAGTCTCCACATCTAAACACACACACATGCCATTTACAGGTTTCAAACTCCTACCTAACTATATTATGACACTCAGGAGAAACGCATTAGCAGAGTGTGCTATTCGAATTTCTGAGAGTTTTCCCTTCACTGCTGTACTTATAGGGTGCTGATATCATCAGTGATTAGAAAGGGGAATGTGCATCCTGTAGTGTGCTCTCCCAGTTGCCAAAAGGGACATTTCCCTCACACAAAATTGCACACACACTAACCCCCCTCACCCAAACACACACACTTACCATTTTCAGGATTCAAACCACTAACCACTACCTAACTATGTTATGACACTCGAGTCGGACGCATTAGCGGAGGGTGCTATTTGCATTACTGGGAGGTTTTTCTTCTCCTGCTGTACTTATAGGGTGCTGACATCATCCGTGCTTAGACAGGGGAATGTGCATCCTGTAGGGTATTCTCCTAGTTGGCAAAAGGGATACTTCTTTCAAACAGTCTTGAACACACTAATCTCTTCCACACACACTGAGCATGTACAGGGTTCAAACCCCTACCTCATTATGTTATGACACTCAAGACTGACGCATTAGCGAAGCACGCTATTAGCATTACTGGGAGGTTTTTCTTCTCCTGCTGTACTTATAGGGTGCTGACATCATCAGTGTTTAGAAAGGGGAATGTGCATCCTGTAGTGTGTTTTCCCAGTTGCCAAAAGGGACATTTCCCTCTCACAGCCTTTCACACACACAAACCCCACTCACACAGCATTTGCAGGATTCTAAACCCTACCTAACTACATTATGACACTTGAGGGAGACGCATTAGCAGAGCGCACTGTCCAAATTACTGGGCATCTGTTCTGCACCTGTAGTATTTATAGGATGCTGACATCTTTATTTCTACAGAGGTATGTACATGTAGTACTACCTGTCAGGTGGGGGATAGCATATATATGCATTTGCAGCCACCTACGTCAGGGTCAGATATGCACATCGCACTGGCAGGTTATGTTCTATACCGTGCTTTGGGACCACAGGACCTGTAACACACAGCACAACCAGTCCAGAACACCACACCCACATCCAGGACACACACTTATCTTCCCTGGGAACAGTGCCAGGATATGCAGGTGTTCACATACACCATTCCAGTTGTTAACATCAGGTACAGGCATATTGTGTGTGAGAACTACTCAGGCCTCTACCACTTTACCCTACAGCCACTACAATTTGTGGGTCCATGTGCTATGGCAGAACCACACACCACAGCCACATGGGGGAATACATATTGCACCTGTCCATCTGCAACGTGGGTACTCACTGTTCCACACCAGAGGTAGACCACCATTGTTGATATCTGACCATACCCACCTTTCCCTGGACATCCATATCCCATATCCACCCCCAGGCAAGGTTGTCACTGCACACAAACTGTATTTAGCAGAAGCAGACTCTACACTTGTGTAGAGTGGGGTGGACGACTTCAGAGGACCCATGCTGGGGGACTATACTGGCCACTCAGCCTAATCCTTGACAATTGCATTCTATGAGCATGTGTACGGTTTGCATTGGTCATGCTATCCCACATATACCCATGACTGCTCCACAACAAGACACCTGTCAGCTGTACACCAGCCATATATGTGCCGTACAACAGACAGAGTGACCTAATACATTGCAGAGCTGTAGCCCACAGAGGGAGGACATCTGTGAACAGTTCTGGCACGGCACTTCATTCACACATACTCATTACAACACAGTGTTGACAGTGGAATCGTCCAGAGAATGCAGATAGGGCTCCCCTCAGTCTGTTATTGACAGACACCTACTGTCAGAGATCCTCAGCTATCCTCTCCCAGCACACACCGACAACATGGCTGTGGCTTAGCACATTCAATCCCTGGGACCTCCACGGTGCCCCTGCTTGACAGAGGCACAGCTCACTAGCCTCACATGTTGCCTTCTGTGACCTACTTTACAGTGGCACAGTAGCCTACTGTCCTGGGGATGCAGATGCCAAGCACACTCTGGCTGAGCTGTCATTCCCTAGGGCAACAAGCCTAGTATTGACCTCTACACCCATATGTTCAATTGTCGGATGCACAATATTTGTTGTGCTGTTCTACTGTTTGCAGGTCTTTATTGCCATAGCATTCCCTGTTCCTATGACCAACTTGTGTATCTGTGGAAGATGTTTGCATATGACGACGATCCACTATATCACTTGTGTCTCTGTAGTCATTTAATGTGTGCACTGGGCAGATTGCTGTGTTGTGGTTGGTTCCTGGACTGACACATACAGATACCAGATATGTGTGGCCAACTGCTAAATGGAGATTTGGCCTAAGTGTGTGAGCATGCCCAGTTCAGCCTTTCCATGGCATGTTGTCTGACATATGCCTCATTTATCAAAGTGTGCGAGCATGCCCAGTGTGAGCTTTCCATATGTTGCACTCTGAAGTCCACCACATATTTGGGTGTGTGTGAACTTCAACAATATCTCACATTTATGGTTGTATGTTGGGTGTCATGTTGTGTACTAACTGGCCAACTGCTTTGTGTCTGCCACAACAGGGATTATATTGTGCCTGCAGGGATTGCATGAGATACTTTTCAGACAGTTCTCAACATACTTTCATAATGACCTAACACTGTAGTACCGTATAGTGTACTGGTTCAGTACTTTCACTGTGGTGGACAGTATCCTGGGCTTTAGTCCTATGACTGCTTGACATCTTCATAGTGAGCACAACAGACTGTGTAGGGGCCAGTTGTGCACATATGACCATGTTGCAATATGTTCAGATATGGACTACCTACACCAGGCTCGTCCAACATTGCTAGTGTATTCCACAACATGGGTGGACATTGGCAAACACTAGCAATGTTCCCTAGGCCATTTCTGATGCTAGTCACAGGGTGTGTTTGTCCTTCGACACACATTGTAACTGGAGTCTGCCATGACATATGTCATGGTTAGTATACTGTGCCTCCGTCTACCTCTGACATAACAGTGATACCCAGGGTTAGCCTACCATCTCCCATCCACTCATCAGGATTCGTCTTGAGGGGTGTCGATATGTGACTCTCTGGCTGACCTGTACCAGGAGTTTACTGAAGAGTGGGGGTGCCTTCTGTGTTATGGATCATTCTGTACAGCTTGTCCTATGTATGTCAGTGCTGGGGTTCAGGTCTCTCATGTGCATAGCTCACTGCCATTCAGACTGTACAAGGTGCAACATGTTCATTCATTCCAGGTTGGACATGGCTTCATACATCAGGCACAGCTTTCCTGTAGCTGGGAAGTATGGCAGTGTGTGGGGCTGCAGTTTGTTTACTCAGGCAACACATGGCATCTGTTCATGCTCTTTGCTATTCCTGGTGGGGTACTGTTGTGGACTTTACAGTTGATAGAGGTGTCTGCTTCGGTATATCCCACAGGGGCTATTGTAGTCACTTGTGACGCTGATGGAGGATGACTGCAGAGCCACAGTGAGTTCCCCTTATCTACATCTGCCAACCTTCATGTTTGGGCGGGTATATAGTATATGTTTCTGCAAACACTGCAGCCACATGTTTGTCCAGTGCAGGATATCTATCACCTTTTGTACCCAGGTCTCACATTACATGTTAGGTACCTCATGGGTTAACACCTGTGTGGTAATTTGTGGGAACTTACTGTATATCCACGGTGGTTGTCTATACACAGTTCTGCAATTAGCTTGCTGACATGGCTATGGCTACAGTTGTCTGTTTGTAGGTGGCCCTTTTGTGGGTTGCTTGTGTCAGCTGGGGGTCGGATATGGTGGGCTGTTTGTACTCCTCTGCATACATGTTCAGTCACAGTCCATCCATGTTGGCCTATACCTATGGGACATATATAGAGAACGGGGGTGGGTGGGGCAAGACCAGGCCTTGTGGGATGCCACTTATATCTGCTTTGTAGTCTGACATGGATGCGTCATGTCTGACGATGTCAGTTCTGTCCTTGGTCTGGTTTGCAACCCCTCTACTGACATAGGGGTATATATTTAAGCTGGTGAACATATCCATACTGAACTCGTACGGTATTGTCTAGAACCATGTGCACGGTCCAGCTACACTGTGTGGACCACATTGCCCTCATCAATGACCTTAATGACAGCTTCAAATGGGTCAGACATCTTTAGTGGCAGGTTCTGCAGTTACGACAGCCACACTGTGTAGGGTCCAGTATCAGTAGGTCCACAATAGCCTTCTGTCTGCGGTACATACTGATCCTTTCCATAGCTGTGCAGAATAAACTTGTCAGGATCCTGGGGTGGTAGTTTGGAGTATCCATTCAGGCAACACCTTTGTTGTGATGGACCACTGTTGTTGTGCACTGCTCTTTAGGTACATATCCTGTGGTAAGGCTGACATTGGGCAGTAGTGTGATTTGGCATTCCATTATTCTTGGAGTCCATGTTGGCCTCAGCACAGGACACCATCACATACCTTTGCTGCTGTGTGTTCTACTTTGCAGATGATGGCTGTTAACTCAGCATCTGCAATGTCAGGGGATCATCAGTCTGCTGGGATAGGTATTTTGCACTCTGGGGGGGGGGGTGTTTGCACTGCACCTGACAGGTTGTATGTTAGCAATATGTGTGTGTGTTTGGTATGTTGTTTGTAATATCTGTGTGATTCGGAGCATATCTATGGATGCCCAACATGGTTCCTACCATCAGTTGGGTAAGCCTTGTGATTATCCTTAGTGTCCAGTACGTTTTGTATCTTCATAGGTTCATGGGTTCATACTAGGCTATACACCTTAGGCCATTAGTAAGCCTATCCAGAGTGTGTGTGTCTTTCACCACCCCTTGCTATGTTCTATTATGGCCATTTATGAAGTTCTTCACTGTGCCTCTGTCTGGTCGTGACACAGTGAGGCCCCCAGTATACATGTACAGTCATCCATCCACTTGGCAAAATTCCTGTTGAGGGGTGTCAGTGAGGGGCTCTGCCTACCATGGATTGGGATCCTGTTTCTGGGTGTGGGGAGCCTCTGGGTTATGTAGCTGTCCCTCCAGCACATCTTATTTCATTATGTGTTGAGGCTGACATCTGTCACTCTCACAGCTCCAATGGCTTTGATTTCCTGTGGTGGAGCATGTCCATTACTCCTGTGTTGGACATGGCCTTGTACAACAGACATACAATGCCTCTGTGTAGGCAGTCTGTGACTGCAGTCAGCTGGGGTGTCTACAGCCAGGCAGCATATGACATATATTTCACACCCTTTATCCTGTTGGTGGGGTAACTATAAGGTCTTCCAAACCGCTGCAGGTGTCACGTATGGTACATCCCATATGAGTCATTGTACTAGATTATGGGTCTGATAAGGGAACAGTACAGCGGCACAGTGACCTCTGTTGATGTTGATGTGAATCCTTTCATGATACGGTGTCCAATATCGACAATCTTCATAGCCACATTGGCATTGTGAGTGTCACATGACAGATTAATGTCGACCTGTGTCCCAGGGTCCCTGATTACTCCTTGCATACATAATGGTTTGACACCTATGTGGTAATTTGTGTGTACCTTGTCTGGTATTTGGTGGGACATTCATACTGTCCAGTGTCTTCAGGATGTCTGGTTGGAGTTCTTGTGTGTGAGAGTGTGGTCTGTCACATGCTACAGACTGTACAGCAGTTTTGACTACAGTTATGTGCACATGGGTGGTCTCCGCTGCTTTGTGCATTGTCAGTTACCTGGCCATATGGGTGTCTGTGCTGCATATGGATACTCCCCCTCATTTGATGTTTTGCTGCAGGTGTTGGGGCCATAACACATGATATGTGGTATAACCTAGTAGTGCTGGTGTGCTATCACTAGGCTTGCAGCAGGCTTCTGTCACTGCACATACATCAATGTTCTCCATAATGGGAAGTGCCTCAGGGGCATGCATATTGCAGTTTACACATTTGGCATTGGTCAGCATTACCCTTATGTTTCCTGCCACTTATGTTTTCTAGGGTGGTGGGTAGTCTTTTTGGCCTTGCCTACATACGGCTCTATGGAGGCGGCAAAGGCCTTATCCAGTATCCAGACGCACATGGGTAACAGGTGCAAGCCATCCCTGGAACAGCAGCATGGCTTGTCATGCTTGACATCTCAAGAAGACAGACATTAGACCCTCTTGGACTGACAGCTGTAACTGTGCCAGCTGTTAAACATGAGCATTCTGTGTTTGTACTGTGGCATCATTCTTGGTGAGGGTTGGATGCTGCACACAGCCAGTGTCATACCGGCCTGGGGTACATACTCAGAGGGACCATCCATGTCTCTTTTCATGTTGACCAGGGAGGTACATCTCAGGTAATTCGCACCAGCATGGACATTGAGTGCATCATATTTCTGCTTGCTTTGGGGTGACCTGCGTACTTGTGTAATGTG